>NC_056744.1:1785096546-1785124046 GCF_019279795.1 Protopterus annectens | reverse complement strand
TTAAGTCAGACAAAATGTTAGGGGCTGCTCTTGCTATCATAAACCAACATGTGCAAGGTGCTGAGGGTGGTGATGTTGTGAATGCTGCTGAGCAACTCATAGTGAGGAGACGGAGAAGAGTGTACAGACCCAGGGTAACCTACCAGGGCTACATGAGCTGGAGATAGTGGAGTGCTATAGGGTGGGCAGGGACCTCCTACAGCAAATTGTTGAGCTGTGCCAGCCACGCCTCACACACAGAATCAACAGAGAGGAACCCATCCCAGTGGATACCAAGGTATGTGTTGGCCTAAGAATACTAGCTACAGGTACCTTCCAAAGACCAACTGGTGATATGATGTGGATTTCACAGGCATCAGCATTCAGGGTACTCCATCAGTTCCTGGATGCCATGTCAGCACATGTCGATGAGAGCATATATTTCCCCAACACCTGTGAGGCATTGGCCAGCAATATGCGTCTTTTCCACCAAATAGCAGAATACCCTGAGGTAGTGGGTGCAATAGACTGCACGCACATACGCATCAAAACACCACCCGGTGAGTGTGGTAGGGTCTACATCAACCACAAAGGTTTCCCCTTCATCAACTGCCAGTTCGTGTGCGATGCCCAGGCCATAATAATGAATGTGTGTGCTGGATGCCCTGGAGGCTATCACGATTCCCACATTTGGCATCTGACCCAGCTGTACCAGTTATTTGCCAATGGGGACATTCCCTACTGTTACCTAGTAGGGGATGCTGGATATGCACTGGAACCATGGCTGATGACACCCATCAGAAATGCACACACACCTGAACAAGAACTCCATAATGAGGCACACACACAAACAAGAATCATAATAGAGCGTGTATTTGGGATGCTCAAGTCACGGTTCCAGTGTCTGGACACATCTGGTGGTGCCTTGCAGTACTCACCAACTACATGTACCCAAATTGTTATGGTATGTGCCACATTACACAATAAAGGGTTGGGAGGGTGGCCTAATGGTTAAGGTGTTTGCCTTACAAACACAAGGTGCAGGGTTTGAGTCTCACAAGGGATAATTGGCTAGGCTTACAATGGCTCTCAAGAGCAGTTAGCTTAGTACTAACCTATGAACCTATGAACCTATGATCCTGCGGAAACAGCTGCAGCAGGAACAGCATGGGGCAGGACCAAACAGCCCCCCACCATTGCCAAGACCTGAATAGGCACAGCGTGACTTGGAGGAGGAAAAACCTGACCCTGCCCCAGTAGACTGAAGGAGGCATGCCCAGTATGCCCTGGCCTTGGCAGGGCATACTGGGCATGCCCAGTATGCCCTGGCCTTGGCAAAGAGGCAACACATAGCACATTCACTGACTCAGTAGGAACCCTGGAAATGACACCTCTCTCTGACTCGCACATACATTAAAAGGGATGCCTAACTTGACACTACCTGTTTTCAAACATGTATAGGGAGTGTACTATGTGCATCCGACATAGGTAGTCCTGAAGCACCACCCTCAATACTGGCACAGACACAACTTAAGTCACTCACACATGCCAGTTGGGGGGGGGAGGTCACATATCTAACAGTCACAACCAGCAGGACAGTTGTAGACAAATGCAAACACAAACAAATGCTTTATCATGCCCTCTGAAGAGGCCTATGGGTAACCTCCCCCCAGGCCTATGCAGACAGATAACAGCAGACCAGGCAGTGTGATGTGGGTTGGGTAGGCTATGAAGTCACAAACTAATATGGGTGTAATTGGAAGCTAAGGTCTGTAGTACAGTGGTATGCCAATAGCCAGTACGATAGGCAACGGTACAGACTGAAATGGAATACCTGACATAGCAGTGCAGGCCTAGCAAATGTGTATGTGTCAGGTGTACCCCTCATCCTACACCCACAGTAACAATCAGGTGTGGCCCCTGGGTAGAAATGTACAAATATTAGCTGCCCCCCCTGTATGTAGAAATGTTGATATGTCTATGCAAATTGAATCAAGGAAGCCCTGCAGGCACAGTGTGCTTCCTATTGATGTACAACACAAAGGTGAGCCCTGAAGTAAAAAACAACTTGATTTTTCACACACATATAGTATATATGCCCATAGTAGGCATGCTTACACACAAACAAATTTAGCAAATTTCAGTCAACAATATACTGAAAGGTCATACTGGGCATGCTCACACACTTAAACAAACGAAGCAAATGTCAGTCAACAACATACTGAAAGGTCATACCGGGCATGCAAAGCAAATGTCAGTCAACAACATACTGAAAGGTCATACTGGGCATGCTCACACACTTAAACAAATGAAGCAAGTTTCAGTCAACAACATACGGAATGGTCATACCGAGCATGCTCACACACTTAGGCTATGTCTGAGTACAGCAGTGGGCCACACATATCTGGCAGCTGTAGTTCTTACTCCAGACACATGTCACTATTCATAAATCCTGCCTTGCGCACACAGTGATATGAAAACAGACCCATATAATATATTGGACCCCTGTCATAATCAAACTATGTAATACAAGTACTTAAGTTGTTCAAAGAAAGTTAAAATCCAAAGATCAATAAATCTCCGATCAGTATCATCAAGAAACAATGAGCACTCCTAACATTATCCAAGCCAAACTCTGCCAAAAATATTGGCAAAGATTCCATAGAGAACCATGAAGCTTTCTTTAGCTATGTCATAAATATCAATGTAAACTCATATATGTTCTGAGTTAGTACAAGGTGTAAATGAATACATGTACATGACTGACATTGCCAAGATCTTGTCAGACAGGTTCATAAATATTTAACCCCCCTCTCACTGACAAAAGGGCCCATTACCATACTTGGAGATTGTGAAAACCCAGAAATCACATATACAGTGGTCAAACAGCTCTATCCAAATCTAAAAACACAGTGTCTATGGGATGACATGTGTCCCTGGCTGTGTCATATGTGAGCTCCAAAACAAACAGACCCTGCACCTGAACAGTCTGTACAGACTCACCTTCTGTACAGGATATGAAACTGTTGAATGGGTTACAGCAATGTTTGGCACACTCCACAAGTGTTGGTGCACAACAGACCATGGGAACTGTTGTCTTATAAGCATAATAAGCCTGATCTGCAAGGCCATGGAGTCCATCATTATGGAACTCATAAACAGAGCTATTGGGAGCCTACAAACACCGAACGCTACCCATTTTGGTTTGCTCAGGGGGAGATCATGGTCCCTAAACCTGCTAGACTGTTTTCAAGGTAGTTACCCAGGACATACATAAATGAAATGAGCTCCACACAGCCTACATAGACCTTAAAAATCCCTTTTCCAGCATCCCACACACATGTCGTATCCATAAAATCAACAACCTGTGCATAAACACGTATGTCATCTGATGGATTGCCAGCTGGGGCACAGATATATCCCAGAAGGTAAGAACTGTGGTCTCCCTGTTGGACTGTAAGCTGGTAACAACTGCTGTCCCCCCATGGCTCAGTCCGGAGACCCCTCCTGTCTGCTGTATACTTTTCAAAAGTACAGTCAAACACATGAGGGCTATGGGTAGCAAAGTTTGTGGATGACTGCAAAAAGGTTGTCATAATCGATGTTTGGGACAACAGAGGCATCCTTAAAAAGGGTCTCAGTCAGACAGATGTGGTGTCAAAATTATGGCCTCGAGCTACAGTCATACAAATACCACATAGGTGCCAACACCCTAACTATGGAGGTAATAAGGGATCTATGGACACATGTGGATAGTCATCTCTTTCACAAACACATTCACAAAGTGGTTAGAAAATCATGCTATGTGTCCCCACTAATTGCCAAAGCTTTTGCATGTAGGTCAAAGGAGGTTCCCTCTACTCATCAGTCATCAGAACCATCAGAGAGTACCACGACACACTTGGGATGTATGTGACTAGGCACCTTCAGCAGCTAGAAAGACCACTAAAGTACCTCAACAAGAGGATTACTGGCCTCAAACAGTTGCCCCATGCAACAAGACTGAAGTAACTCAATCTGTACTCTGTTGCATACCGTCTACTCTAGTGATCTCTGCCCAACATACAGGTCCATGTCCAATGCAAAACTGATGTACATGCTCTGTCTGAAGTAAACCCAAGCTCACTGTGCCACATGCTCTAGGGATATAATCATCACAATAATAACGAGAACATGTTAGAGGGATACATTACTAACTCACAGACTTCCCTTGCTTTGGAACAGGCTCCCAACCTACATTAAGCTGAGTCCCTCACTGACACTCTTCCAGAGGAGACTTGATGAGTGTATGAGAAACTGAACTTTCACACCATGGATCACTTCATCAGCTCTACTACACAGAGGCATAGGGAGCTAACACCAGGTGTGGTGATAGCTGCACACTCTGGCCATACTAATATATGCCTTCAGGCAGATAGCCTATTACCAACCTATGTACCTATATATGTAGGGGGAACACAGTATAATAAGCCAAAGATGGATGGGCAGAGATGTGTGTAAGAGGGTGACCATGACAAGGAGCCATCCAGGACTGTCCCACCCAGCACACATCCCAATGGCACAAAAGACATAAAGTGTACATCTCACCCACTGTACATAATAGCCACTAGTATCTGTAAGCATTGCAGAGTATGTGGTGCATGCGCCTGCTGTACAACATGACTGTACAATGAAGTACACATCTACTATCTGTAGACATGTACCTATCACATAGGTTCATAGGTATGTAGTAGACTATCTTCAGAAAGGCATATATTAGCCTAGGCAGGTTGCACAGCTTTCACCACCCCATTGGTTAGTCTCCTAAGCCCTAGTTCTAATAGTTAGTACCCTAAGCCCCTATCTAGTGAGGCTGCTGATGTGATCCCTCATGTGAATTGTCTGTTTCCCATCCACTCATCAAGGTTCCTATTGAAGAGTGTCAGCGAGGGGCTCTGTCTTATGTACATTGGGACCATGTTCCATAGTAAGGCAAGTCTCTGGGATGGTACTCTATCCCTCCAACATGTTGTAGTCATTGTTGTGATGAGGTTCGTATCCCTGGAGTGTGTAGTGCGACTCAAGTTTGTTTTCCTTAGATGGAGCATGTTCAACAGTTATGTGTTGGACATGGCTCTGTATGTTAGGCAGAGTTTGCCTCTGAGTAGGCGGTATGCAACAGAGAACAGATTCAGTTTTTCCAGTTGTGTTGCATAACACAACTGTTTGAGGACAGTAATCCTCTTGGTGAGGTACCTCTGTGGTCTGTCTGGCTGCTGGATATGCCTAGTCGAGTACATCCAAAATGGTGCATTGTACTCAATGATGGGTCTGATGACTTAAGTGTAGAGGGACACCACTACCTCTTTTGAACTTGATGCAAACCCTTTGTTGATTTGGTGGGCCACATAGGATTTCCTAACCACTTTGGCAACATGGTTGTCAAAGGAAAGATGAGTATCTACTTGTGTCCCCAGATCCCTTATTACCTTGTCAGTGTTTATGGGGTAACACCTATGTGGTAGTTTGTGGGTACTTTGTTTTTCCCAAAGGGGATTGCTATGCATTCTTTCACATTGAGCTTGAGGCCATGATTCTGACACCACACATCTGTCTCATAGAGTCCCTTCTGGAGAATATTTGTGTCATCCGGGGAATCTATTATGGCACACACTTTACAGTTCCCAGCAAACTTAGTCAACCACAACCCTCCTGTGTTGGCATGTACTTCTGAGAAGTATATACCAAACAGGAGGGACCCCAGGACTGAACCCTTGGGGACACCAGTTGTTACCGGTTTAGAGTCTGACATGTAGCCAGCAACTCTTAATTTGAATATCTATCTGTGAGCCAGTTTGCAATCCTTCTTGTGATGTATGGATTTATGCCCAGGTTGGTGAGTTCATCTATGATACTTGACTGGGGGATGGTGTCAAAGGCCTTAGCGAGGTATAGGTAGGCTGTGTGGAGCTCATTTCAATCATCTGTAGCCTGAGTAACTGTCTCAAAGAAATCCACCCAGTTCAGGGGGCATGATCTGCCTTTGACGAAGCCAAACTGGGTGTGCTCAACTGTGTGAAGGTTCCCAATGTCTATTGTTAAGTTCCATTAGGATTAGCTCCATTGCCTTGCAGATCAGACTCATCTGGCTCAGAGAGTGGGAATGCCAAGGGTCTGTTGTGGTCTCACCCCTGTGGAGTGGGAAGAACATTGCTGTGCAACATTCTATGGGTACATATCCTGTAGAGAGGATGTAGAGAGAGGTGTAGGTATCCTTGATGAATATGGATACATCCTCACCCTATGTGCTATGATCCAGGTTCTGATGCTGGAAGGTATGGAATGAGTAGTATCCTGATAGTGCTGGTGTGCTCTCTGGAGCCTTGAACTAGGTTTCTGTTACTGCACAGATATCAATATTCTCCATATTGAGAAGTGTCTTGAGTGTGTGCATTTGGAGGCTGAGACTTCTGGCAATGAGTAGGATTTAGCTCACTTTGTGGTTATTTGTGTTGGTTACGGGGGTTGGTTTGTCCTTTGAGCCTTGCCTAAAAAAGGTAATATGGGGACAGCAAGAGCCTTGGCCAGTATTCAGAAGCATGGGGGTGACAGGTGCAAACCATCTCTAGCGAAGCAACGAGGCTTGTCTATCATGTCATCCCAGGCAGGCAGAGACTGGATCCCCTTTGAATGACACCAGAAACTCAGCCAGTTGTTGAAGTTTATCATCTTTCTGTTATATTGCAGTATCATGTAGGTGAAGATAAGATGCTACTCAAGGTCAGGGTCATACCAGCCTGGGCTACATGATCATAGAGTTACTATATATCTCTTGTCATGTTTTGGTTAAAATCTGCCTCTGGCATTTTTTTGAAGCCATATTGCTCAGACACAGCTCCACGTGGTCCTGTTGAGTCTTCCTGGCTACAGAGAACTGAAAAAAAGTGACTGCTTTCCTGATTAAGTATCCTGCTGTTTTTTATATTTGTTTTACCTTCTACTGCTTACCTAGAGCAAGCTTTAAATGTTTTCATAGTTATTTACTGCATTTTTTATTATCTGCACTTAAAAGTACATTTTAGTCGAAATTAGTCTAATTCAAGTCGAAAAGTGTTTGTTTGCTGTTTAATTTAATTGTTTGGCTGCCCACTAAAGTGTGCTAGCCTGTACTACTGACTTATTGCCTTTTCTGCATTTCTGTGTGTTTCTATTTAAAAGCAAAAAAAACCAAAAAAATATTCCTTGTTTTCCTGCCTCTCCTAAACTAGTTAGACCAGTTTACAGGCCTTGCTGTATCCTGGGCTGTGTTGTAGTTCCTGTGTTGTCCATTGCCTTACTTGGATAGAAGGAAGTTTCTTCGCTCACCAGTGGGAGTGGGGAGCCTTGAATAGCCTACCTGTCCTTGAGGGAAGTGACCTCAGCACAAGAAGCTGTAGTAATTGGTCATTTTGGACCATTTCTATCTCTTTTGAAGTTCCCTGGTTAAAATCTGCCTCTGGCATTTTTTTGAAGCCATATTGCTCAGACACAGCTCCACGTGGTCCTGTTGAGTCTTTCTGACTACAGAGAACTGAAAAAAAAGTGACTGCTTTCCTGATTAACTCATTCCCTCCAATACAGCTCTTTTGAGTGTGTACCTTTAACTCCCAGTGGGCGTGTCTTGAGCCTTTAAAAAATGAAGTTATCACCTTACAGTTCTAACAAATACTCACTAACATAGGTCAAATATCAACACAATTGTGTTTGCCATCATATATGCTTCAAGATAAAATATTCTGATATCTTGTATGTAGCATGGTTTTGGAATTATTAATGCAAATATGAACAAGCAATATTTGACGCCTAGAGGAGCAGTAGGAGGTAACTGCAGATGCACTTGGAGGCATCATTCGGATGTAATGAGTTAAGTATCCTGCTGTTTTTTATATTTGTTTTACCTTCTACTGCTTACCTAGAGCAAGCTTTAACTGTTTTCATAGTTATTTACTGCATTTTTTATTATCTGCACCTAAAAGTAAATTTTAGTCGAAATTAGACTAATTCAAGTAGAAAAGTGTTTGTTTGCTGTTTAATTTAATTGTTTGGCTGCCCACTAAAGTGTGCTAGCCTGTACTACTAACTTATTGCCTTTTCTGCATTTAGCGCAGAGTTGCCACTAGAGCACCATCGGGCATCGCTGGTTAAACAAGGTTAAACTATTTTTGTCTCTGTAAAGTCTGCTCTTCATTTTTTCCCTTAGAACTGCTCTACTTGTAATCTAAACAGTCTATTCTCTATCTGTAAAGCTCAGCACTTGTTCCTAAAGCATTTTTTAGTCA
Source organism: Protopterus annectens (assembly GCF_019279795.1). Classification (NCBI taxonomy): domain Eukaryota; kingdom Metazoa; phylum Chordata; order Ceratodontiformes; family Protopteridae; genus Protopterus; species Protopterus annectens. The sequence continues at coordinate 1,785,115,770 of NC_056744.1, read as the reverse complement.
GGTAAAGCACTTCTATATTATACAAAGTACTTCACTAGCTTAAAACCCCCTTGAGTACCCACTTCCCTATAGGTCCTTTCTGACTCGGTTACACAGCAAACTTTTTCATTTCTTCTAGCATGTCAAAGGGTCAGTTGCTAGCGTCCTCTCCTGCTCAGCTGGTGAATCTGGGAATATTGAGGCAATGTTACAATTGCCTCATGTACACAGACAACCCTCTCCTCCTCCCACAAAACACAAATACATGCGAGAGATGCAACTATATAGCCAAACTGGAGGCTGAGCTCTCTCAACTCAGGACTGGAAAAAACAGACAGGAGGAGAAGGTAACCACACACACCATAAACCCAGTCTCACATAGAACTATCACAACTACAAATCAAACACATAAACACACAAAGACATACTCGGAGGCACTGATCAAAAATCTACCAAAACAGCAGCGGCCTCCAAAGCAGACACCCAAACAACTGCCACCACATGACATAACACAAGCAACACATAGATCACAAAGTCAGTGTGCAAATCAGTCACAGCCCTTAAGGCCAAACACAATGCCAGACACACTTGTCATAGGTGACTCCATAGTCAGACACACTGATGTCCCACTCACCAGACTGAACAAGGAGAGGGTCACAGTAAGCTGCCTGTCGGGCGCTAGAATCCGCCACATAACACAAGCACTCAGGTCACTCAACAGCAAGTACAAGTATGACTCAGTCATTGTCCATGCCGGTGTGAATGACCTGAGACCTACCTCCCTGGACTACATGAAAAGAGACATAAAGGAGCTCTCAGATTATGTAGCCCAGGCTGGTATGACCCTGACCCTGAGCAGTATCCTACCTTCACCAAGAATGATGCCACAATACAGAGACAAAATGATCAGTTTTAATAATTGGCTTAATTTCTGGTGTCATTCTAAGGGGATCCAATGTCTGTCTGCCTGGAATGACATGCTAGACAAGCCGCTCTGCTTCTCAAGGGACGGCTTGCACCTGTCACCCCTGGGTTTCCGGATATTGGCAAAGGCTCTTGCCACCCCCATAGTGCCTTTTTTAGACAAGGCTCAAATTCTAAACCCACCGCCCTAGAAAACAATAATGGAAAAAAACTAAGGGTAATGCTGCTCAATGCCAGAAGTCTAAATCTCAAGATGCATGCCCTCAAAGCCCTCCTCAGTATGGAGAACATCGATGTCTGTGCTGTGACTGAAACCTGGTTCAAGACTCCTGAGAGCACCCCGGCACTATCAGGTTTTACCTCATATCATGCGTTCCGGCCCCAAAACCCGGACTGTACCACAAAAGGAGGGGGTGTATCCATATTCATGAAGGATACCCACACCTCCAGGCTGGTGGCAACTCAGAAAGCATCAGAGACCTTTCAGGTGCAATTAACCATAGGCAAAACTGCTCTACAGTTTGTAGCATGTTACAGGCCACCCTCTAAAACTCAGGAACCCACACAGCCTTCCTGAAGACATTGGAGAGTATTAATGTCTCTCCAAACACCATCATATTGGGTGACTTCAACTACCCAAACATAGACTGGGAACATTACTCAAGCCCCAGTACCCTAGCCCAAAGGTTCTTGGAGTTCATAAACTCAAATGCTATGGAACAACTTGTCACCATTCCCACAAGAGGTGAAAAGATACTAGACCTGATCATCACAAACATGGGGACAAAATGCTCCACACCGGAAGTATATCCCTCATTGGTGAGATCAGACCATAAACTAATCTCACTGGAGATCCACATCCGCCCCACCCCCAACAAAAAAGACCACAGTGAAGAACTTCTCAAAAGCCAACTTCACACTTCTTAAGACTGGCGTGGTATCCTTCAAGGCCCCTGAGCCATTGGAAACCACAACCCACGCCGCTGAATCCCTTACAAATGCTTTCTATGAGCACCTCCAGGATTGCATGGATCAAGCAATCCCAAATAAAATCAAGACCCTTTCCACCAAAGGCAAGCACCCGATCTGGTGGACCCCAGCCATAAACAAACTTTACAACAAGAGGAGAAAGCTACTACAAGATAGAGCAAAATCCCTAAAAGGAAAGACATCTCTGATCAATACTAGTAAAAAACTACGATCACTCATAAAATCATCCAAGGCCAACTTTGAGAGAAAAATCGCCAAGGACTCAAAAGACAATCATAAGGCCTTCTTTAGCTATGTTAGAAATCTGGGTGGAAACTCCCAGATATGCTCAGAATTAGTCCAAAATGATACAAAAATCACTGAACCCACAGACATTGCAAACATACTGGCAGACAGGTTCAGTGAAAATTTCCCCAAAGGAGAAATATCTATCCCAGCAGAGTGTAGCCTCCCAATCATCTCAAATGCCCAGGTGAGAGCTGCTCTCTAAAGCTAAAAACACAGCATCAATGGGACTGGATGGTGTCCCCGGCTGTGTGCTACATGAACTCAATGAGGAACTAAACCCACATATAAGGCTGCTGTTTAATTTTAGCCTTACCACAGGATACGTACCCAAAGAGTGGCGTACGGCAACTGTGGTCCCACTCCACAAAGGCGGTGCTTCTACGGACCCTGGTAATTACCGCCCCATAAGCTTAACAAGCCTGGTCTGCAAAGCTATGGAGAGGATCATAATGGAACTCATAAATAAAGACATAGGGGATCTACAGACATTGGATCCTACCCAATTCGGCTTTGTCAAGGGAAGATCATGCCTCTTGAACTTGGTCGACTTTTTTGAAACAGTCAACAAGGCCATTGATGAGGGTAAGGCAGTTCACACAGCCTACCTTGACCTTGCAAAAGTTTCGACACAATACCCCACTCGGGTATCATAGAAAAGCTCACCAGCTTAAATGTAAACCCATATGTCACAAGATGGGTTGCAAACTGGCTCAAGGACAGAACCCACAGGGTTAGAGTTGCTGGTGCCATGTCAGACTCCGGTCACAAGCGGTGTCCCACAGGGCTCAGTCCTGGGCCCCCTCTTGTTCAGCATCTACTTTTCAGAAGTGCAGGCAAACATAGGAGGATTGTGGCTGACAAAGTTTGCAGATGACTGCAAACTGGGCGCCATAGTTGAAAATCCATCAGACACAGATATCCTTCAGAGAGGTCTCATAGAAATGGATAACTGGTGCCAGAGCCATGGCCTTAAGCTAAACGCCAAAAAATGTATAGTCATACCCTTTGGTAAAAACAAGGTAACCCCAAGTTACCACATAGGTGGCAATCCATTAAGCACAGAAGAGGTTATCAGGGACCTGGTGACCCAAGTTGACAGTAACCTTTTTTTGACACTCACATTGCCAAAGTGGTTAGGAGGACTTTCTACATTGCCCACCTGATTATGAAGGGATTCACATCCAGATCAAGGGAGGTCATTGTTCCCCTGTACTCTTCACTTATCAGACCAATGATTGAGTACAATGCCCCATTCGGAATGTATCTTACCCAACACCTGCAGCAATTGGAAAGACCCCAAAAGTTCCTCACCAAAAGGATAAAGGGGCTCAAAAATATGCTATATGCTGCCCGACTGAAGAAACTCCAGCTCTATTCAGTCACATACCGTCTGCTCAAAGGTGACCTGTGCCTGACATACAAGGCCATGTCCAACCCGGAATTAATGGACATGCTCCACCTCAAAAAATCCAAATCCACCAGAGCCACAAGAGCAAGAGACTTAAACCTCAACACGGATATAAATAGGACGTGCTGGAGGGACAGATTCATCACCCAGAGACTCCCTATGCTGTGGAACAGAATCCCGGTCCATGTGAGACAGAGCACCTCGCTGGCTCTGTTCAAGAAGAATCTTGACCAGTGGATGGGAGATCGTAGGTTTACCCCGGGGATCATCTCTGTATCACTGCTGGACAGAGGCATGGCAAACTAATGGGTATAGTATTCTTCAATCTAAGGGGTGGTGAAAGCCACACAACTCTGGCTAGGCTTATAAATGCCCTAGGGCAGATAGCCTAGTATGAACGTATGAACCTATGAACCTATGTTGTCCTGGGAGGTATGTCTCAGATCATTCACACTGACATGTACAAAGACCACGTCCTATATGTACCTGTTCTGGAGTGATGTAAGTGCTTATGTTCTGTGGTGGATCATAGCACCTGACAGACAACTGACAGTAACCTTCCCCTTGTCCAGCCTAGTGAGTGGAACATCTGTGTGCCTGACTATGAAGTCACCTATTGCTAGTGTGTTGGGTATGTTGTTTTGCCTTAGGGCCTGTTGTGAGGCACACTGCTTTGGTGTATTATGTGTTTTCTGGCGTGTGCTTGGAGGTGCATGTTGCTTGCTTGTCTGCTTAGAAGGACACTCTCTCTTTTTTAGATTAATATTTGTATTCTCCGAGTATGGTGATGTGTATTTATGCGTGTGTTTTGCTGGTGCTTATATTGTAGGTCTATGTGAGACTGTTGGTGTTGTGCTTGTATGACCCTACTCCTCTTGACTGTATTGTCCAGTATTGGGTTGACAGAGCTTAGCTACCAGTTTGACCATGTGTGTGCCAGCATGTGGTGCATCAACCCATATATGATATGGTTATGGCCTATGCATTCAATACACTCACAATACACCTAGTATGATAAGCCTGCTGAGGTTAGCAGATGTGAAAACCCCTTTGGGCAAAATGTCAGTGAGTAATGTCTGTATTGCATCCTGTAACTCCATATTGCTTGCTGAAGTGTAAAACAGTACTTAGTTTGGAATAAGAACCCCACACTTGCCAACTCCGTGTGTGCCTGTCTGTCTCTCCCTGGGGAGAGAGCAACCTTTTTGGAGACTACTCACACCCCTTAAAATTTATATACTCATCTTTGTCAAGTCTGATGATGTCACCATCCTACAAATACACCTGTGGGAAGGCAAACTCCCAATAATGTGTATAGTGTGTCGTATAAATGCGTACTACTGTAGTATTGTAATGCCTTTAGGTTGGGTTTTGACGCTTGCACTTGCCAACTGTGTGTTTCTGCCTGTCTCTCCCTGGTGAGGAAGCAACCTTTTTGGACACTACTCACACCCCTTAAAAGTGATATAGTCATCTTTGTCAAGTCTGATGATGTCACCATCCTACAAATACACCTGTGGGAAACAAGAATCCCCATGCTGTATATAGCATGCTGTGTAAATGCATGTTGTTGTAGTATCATAATGTAGCTAGACAAGGGTTTGAGTCCTGTGTCTGTCTGTCTCTCCTTGGGTAGGGCACTACTCACACCCCTTAAAAGTGATATAGTCATCTTTGTCAAGTCTGATGATGTCACCATCCTACAAATACACTGTGGGAAGGTGAAATTTCACTCATGGATAGAGCATGTTGTGTAAATGCATACTGATGTAATATTATAATGTAGTTAGGTGGGGGGTTGAATCCTGTACTTGCCAACTGTGTGTCTGTCTGACTCTCCCTGTGGAGAGAGCACCCTTTTTGGACACTACTCACACCCCTTAAAAGTGATATACTCATCTTTGTCAAGTCTGATGATGTCACCATCCTACAAATACACCTGTGGGAAGATGCAATTCTGGTAATGTGTGTAGTGCATTGTGTAAATGCACACTGCAGTAGTATCATAATGTAATTAGGTAGAGGTTTGAATCCTGCACTTGTCAACTGTGTATGTCTTTTTCTTCCTGGGGAGGAAGCAACCTTTTTGAACACTACTCACACCCCTTAAAAGTGATATACTCATCTTTGTCAAGTCTGATGATATCACCATCCTACAAGTACACCTGTGGGAAGATGAAATCCCAGTGATGTGTATAGCACATCATGTGAATGCATACTGCTGTAATATCATAATGTAATTAGGTAGGGGTTTGGATCCTGCACTTGCCCCCTGTCTGTCTCTATCTTGGGGAAAAGCGACCTTTTTGGACACCACTCACACCCCTTAAAAGTGATATACTCATCTTTGTCATGACTGATGATGTCACCATCCTACGAATACACCTGTGGGAAGGTCAAACTCCAGTAATGTGTATAGTGCGTCATATAAATGTGTATTGCTGTAGTATCCTAATGTAATTAGGTAGGGGCTTGAATCCTGCACTTGTCAACTGTGTGTCTGTCTTTCCCTGGGAAGGGAGTAACATTTTGGAGACTACTCATACCCCTTAAAAGTGATATAGTCATCTTTGTCAAGTCTGATGATGTCACCATCCTACAAATACACCTGTGGGAAGGTGAAATCCCAGTAATGTGTATAGCGCATTGTCTAAATGCGTATTGCTGTCGTATTATAATGTAGTTAGGTAGGAGTTTGAATCCCACACTTTTTAATGGTGTGTGTGACAACGTTGGTCAATGTGGAGTGGGTTTTGATTTTTCTAGTGTATTACATATCACAATGACAACTCTATGTGCATAACACATGTAAGGTAGCTTTGGGGCAAATCCATATACATAAATGTGACCCCAGTTATTTCATAGGTGGGTACTATGCTTTCTCCATGAATGCATCTGTTAGCCTTGCCAGAGCGTGCTGGCGCTTTCCAGACCTTAGGTCACTTCTGTATGCTTGTGACAAGCTTAGCCACTGCAGTGATCCCTGGGCAACATCTTCTGTTTCACATCCACTCATCATGGTTTCTATTGAAGAGTGTGAGTGAGAGTTTATGCTTGACATATATTTGAATCCTGTTCCAAAGCAAGCAAAGTCTGGCAAAGATGACTAATCATTATAGGTGTGCAACAACCTCTGTTGATCTGCATGCAGACCCTCTATTGCTTATGTGCTCCACAGAGGGATTTCCAAAACCCTTTGGTAATGTGATTATCAAAGGAGAGATGACTAAACAGATGGCTCTATGTATACATTAGTACCTGTTCCACATTTTGGGGGCTACTACCTATGTGGTACTCTGGGGATACTTTGTTTTCTAAAAGTGGATAACGATGCTTTCTGTGGCTTATAGCTTTACAGCATGATTTTGACACCAGATATCTGTCTCTATGATACCCTTTTGGAAGGTGTGTGTGTCATCTGAGAATAAAGTATAGCCCACAGTATGCATTTTCATCAAACGTGGGCAGACGTATCCCTAGTGTGTTTGCCTGTACCTAAGAAAGCTATATGCCAAACAGGAGTGGTCCTAGGGCTGAGTGCAGGTGAATACCACTTGTTACTGGCATAGAATTGTACAGGGAGGCTGCAAATGTTACTGTGTGTCCTACATCTGTGCGTCAGTTGTCAATCCATCATCTAAAAGTCATTTATGGTCAGTCTGTTGAGGTTATGTATAATACCAGAATGTGGGATGGGTATGAATTGCTGGGTGAGCTATAGTTTGGCTGTGTGGACCTTCCCTCCCTCACCTATAGCCTTGTTAACTGGCTTGAAGTCTACTAGGTGTAGGAGCCATGATCTGGCCTTTAGAGAACCTAAGTGGGTATGGTGCAGTGTTTGCAGGTTCATAATGTCTCTGTTAATGTGTTCCATAATGCTGTGTTCCATAGCCTTCCAGATAACATTTGTCTGGCTTATAGGGTGAGAGTTTCCAGGATCTGTTGTAGCTCTACCCTTAATCAATGTATGTTAACATTTGCACTGGGTGTGACGAGGGTGGACAGGATTAGGAATAAGTATATTAGAGGGTCAGCCCAGGTTTGAAGGTTAGTAGACTAAGCCAGATAGGCAGGATTACATAGGCGTGTACATGTGCTGAGGAGGGATGCATTGCAGAGTATATTGTGAAATAGATGCTAAGGATGGAGCTGCCAGGTAACAGGAAGAGAGGAATGCCTAAGATGAGGTTTATGGATGTGGTGAGAGAGGACATGCAGGTGGATGGTGTGACAGCACAAGATGCAGAGGGCAGGAAGACATGGAAACAGATGATCTACTGTGGTGACCCCTAATGGGAGCAGCCGAAAGAAGAAGAAGAAGAAGAAGAAGAAGTTTTAGCTCAACCCTTGTGGACTGTGAACACCATTACTGTGCGCCATTCCACAAGTATGTAACCTGTATAGAGGTTGCATCTGGACAGAGTGTTTAGGTGAGTGGTGACTTCATAAGTCAGCTTGTGTATGGCATAGCCAGGGACACTGTCCAGTGCCATTGTCACTGTGGTTTGGAATTTGGTAAAGAGATGTTTTAACTAGAGTGTCTGTGAGTCATCAGGTTTTACATTCTTCAGGTCAGGAAATGTGGCCCTTGTGTAACGACAGGGTGGTGAAATCCGCATTCAAACCGTCTGACAAGATATTGGTAATGTCATTCAGATAAGTACACTTTGTGACCATTTACATTAACTCTGACCCGATCTGAGATTTCCCCTCTAGATTATAAACAACACTAAAGAAAGCTTTAGTGTTGTCTTTGGATTCCTTGCCAATTTGTATTTTGAAGCTTGCCTTTTATGATTAATGAGGGCTTGTATTTTCCCAATGATACTGACCAGAGAAGTTATCCCTTCTTGGTATGCAACTCTTTTTTGGTACAACTTCACACCTTCTATTATATATTTAGTTTATGGCAGGGGTCCATGAGACTAATGCACTTTTACTGTGTAAGTGAGTATTTCTTGTGTTTGTGATAGCACGGTCCATGCAACCTTGTAGGTGAACAGTGTGCATTATTAAAGGATTATGCATCTGGTACAGTGTTAACCTTAGTAATGCAAACCAATGACAGATAGCAATAAGAGCATCAACCACAGCACAGTGTCAACCCGTGTCATACACACACATGCGTACTCAAGTTCCAAAATGTGTGTAGTACAATGCATACTGGCCACCAATAGAAGCTATGGAATGTTAACACTGGCCAATACAGGGCATGTCAACCTTCCCATGTGTCCAATATGCATGTACATGCAGATAGTGCACCTCCACCATGCTCACAAATGGACACCTGCAAACCTGTGTTGCACACACCCCACACTTACTGTCCACTGCATAATGCATGCTGACACAACTGCACACATCAGCCAAGTGGCACATGGGCAAACAAAACACAATTGGAATAAACACTGGTGTAAACAATACAACATTGCTAATTACAGCTTTAATGCATCATGCCTGCTCAGCTACACCTTCAAGGATTTCATTACACTTTACTGTTGACAACATGCTACACATCCAACCATTGCTATATTTTATTAAAATCACCCTGTGCATCAGCACTATGTTAGCCTGTTCCTGCATCAATGTTACATATGCCAGGAGGTGGTACAGGTTTCATCATATGCACAGAGTGTGTTGTTGGTTTGCCAGAGGCCCACACTGAGCCATGCAATCGACATGTGTGTGTGAGTGTGTGTGTGAGGGCCATAAGTACTGTTATGGGCCAATGTTGATGTCATGTGTGCGGGTATGTGTTTGCCCTAGGTTTCTGTTTTATGTGTGTGTGTCTGCATGCATACAGTTCCACTGTGTGGCTGCCATATATGGGGATTTGTGAGACAACTACAGACTGTACCTGGCAGGCTTTACAGATCACCATCTCTGGCCATGGATACAGAACCTGTGCCTGGCAGGGGTGCTACAGACAGTATCAGGTACTAATCCAGATTTGGTACTCTTCTCAGAGGTTGACAAATGTCCACTGGATCCAGGTCCCTGCTGGGACTGGCCAGAGCCATGTGCACGTGGTCTGCTAGGACGGTCTATGGACAGCCCCCCCAACATTGCTGGGGCTGGTACTGGCACTGCAGGAGTGGCTGTGACTTGCTGGATGTCCACGGCAACCTCCAGCTGCTGATGTTGCTGGCATATGTCCACGTTGACATCTCAACCATCCTGCACTGTCCTGCCACATGGACATGACATTGTGGAGGACATCTAATGTCTCACCCCAATGTCTATCAATGACCTCAGTGTAGTTAAGTATGGCACCTGCTAGGTCACGGATACTGTCATTTACAGAGGTGTAATGACCCCTCTGTGCCTTTAGCCCCTGTCTGGTGTACCACTCCATTTGTGTCTGTGCCTCCATGACAGCCTGGAACATGCATGTGATAGAAAGAGGTGTGGCACATCTGCCAGGGGCATGATGACCAACAGTGCTCTGATGAGAACCCCTGAGCATCTGCCTATGTGGTACCATTCCAGACATCTGGCTATGGCTGCTGTGTCCTGATACATGTGCCACAGATACCACACTGTTCTGCCAGTGCCAACCGTACACTGTCCCTCAGCTAAGGGCAATTGTGATGACGGATGTACAGGCAGTATGACTATGTGCATGGATGGGGTGGAGACTTGTGTACTGTCAATTGGTGGCCCAGCAACAGACCCTGACAAAGCTGTCTGTGCCTCAGCACACCTATCCTCATGATCACTGTCTGTCTCAGTTACATCAGGTTCTCTGCTGTACTGAACCAGCCCCATCTCGCCACCTGTGAGAGGAAAATAGGAAACACACTTTAAGACCTGAACATGACTTCAGACCACATGCACACATACACACATGCACACATGCACACACACAAAACTACACTCCTCCCAAAAGCAGACACACACACAACACCAGCAATCACAGAACATACACAATAGCAGGTGATGGTGGAGTACAGTATCACAAGCAAAACAGTTATATCACACCTGTCAGCATGGAGGACATGTGTTGCTCAACAGCATGCAGTGCAAGTGTAGTCAATCCTTGTTACTAACAGTATACATGGCTTTGATGCATGTGTTTTGTTATTTGGTGATGGCCCTCCCCCTGGAACACAATGCAAACATGGACACAACATTGCTGTGCAGGTATTCATAACCCTGTGATGTACTGTGCACCATAACTCACATGTGTACATACCATTGCTGGATGTATATTTGTGTGTCAGATAGGTATCCAATGCTGATCACAGCCTCTGTGTCTTTAGCAAATAATTGTGGACATGTGTTAATTGTGGACACGTTTTTAGCACAGGCATGATGAGTATTCACACAACATCATCAGTGCTGTATGGATAACTGATAGAATACCATTTGGCCACATACCCAATGTACGGTACTTATGGTGAGTGTAGATCATATTGTGGACATGCCATTCTCATCCATGACATGGCATGCTAAAACACGACTGCATATTTAAACACTACACATGCACAATATGTGTCATATGACCTAGCCACTCAATAGCATCACAAGACATATGTGTCAGTTGTGCAAATGGTGATTAGTATTTATACTGTTTAGAGGTGCATATGTGTGCACACACGCATCATTATGGTGTGTAGCGATGACAGCTATGTGTAGTACTGTGGCTACAATAACTGGATGGGGTATAGTACCAAAGGCCATCATCATGAGGCATCAGGTGGTCACGCAAGGCTACAAATGTTTCACAAACCAGCACAAATCATGCTGTGCCAGAAGTGTACTACCTTGGCTAAATTCACCATTCCACAACCAGTTGTTATGTGAGTTTGTAAGAAGGCCAATAAGGAGCATTCCCTGCCATGAATGTGTAGTGTGTTGCAGAGTGTTTAAATCCCCCAGGATAGGCCTCTACGCCTCAGGTATATTATGTGTAATGTGTGGATGAGATTTTGGATACTGGAGTGTGTCTTTACAGAGGGTTTGTGTAGTATGTTAAAATGCTCTGTGTATGACATAGATGTGTATGTTATGTGCATGTTGAGTATCAACTGTGCCTATCCAATGGTCACTACAGTCTAGCCACATTTGTTTGAGATGGTCTGGGTATTGCATGTGTTTGAGGCTGCTAATCGTATTAGTGAGATGTGCGTGGTCTTACACCAAACATGCACAGCATGCATTATGGGTAGGTGTGTTACATGTGTACATGGCCTACTATGACATGCACTTTTTATTTCCAATAATAAATGTAGAACACACTCACCAGCATCTGTCTGCTGCTTTGACATCACCCCAGAGGTACCTACATAGAGATGAGACAATTTGTCTATGGCCACAACTGTGGCATTGCTACTGTGTGTTTGCAGTCTTATAGTACAACAACAGTTTACATTCACAGGGCTACAGCTTATGTTCAGTATTGCACAACAACAGGCTCCACATCTTTGAACGACACACTCCACATCTCACATATGCATGATCTACCAATACATATAACAGTAGTATACAGATATGCCATGTTACCTGCATGCTCCATGTGTGCTTGCTGGGTGGCTCCAACCCCCATCATGGTGTAGGTCTGCTGTTGTTGTTGTTGGGTAGGTGCCACTAGGCTCATGAGCAGCTCCTCCACTCTGGTGAGGGGGGAATGAATGCTAACACCACCCCCTGTTGCAAGCTGTTCCGTATGCACAGCAGTGGCACACTGATGGACATGTTGGAGAAGATCACTGCAGTGGTGGCGTACCTACTCATATGTGCAGTTATGCAGGCCTACCTCATTGACCCTGTGGACAAGATCTTGTCACATTGCAGTATGCTCCTGCTGGTCCAGGCTGGTTCGTGAAAACAGTAAATGGTAGTGCTGAATCATAATGCTAGTGATGATATCATCTTCAGCCCTACTGTATGTTGGGTTCTTGTGGTGGGCCATGATCCCTGGAAGACATAAATACAAAAATAGGTCTGAGCAAGTCATATGGAACATTTAACATTATACAGTCAGATATCACTGAACTGCTATATATATATATATATATATATATATATATATATATATATATATATATATACATATATACTTACATACATAATACAATATGTTGTACCTGAGCACAGATTGCAATAATTACTCACACGCATACATCTACATGTTGGAGTACATTTTCTGTAGTGTTGTATGATTGTACTGGATGTTGTTTGTGAATACATAAATGATATGTATATCTGAGATGGCTTAGTGGAACATCACTCATGCTGTGATGTGAATGGTTGTGGGTTTTTTCCTAGTAACTGCTTTTCATTTTGTTACTAGCCAAAACAAAGGTCAGGGGCTACAGATGGAATAAGGCACATTTCAGCAGTTGCAAGTGGGTTTTCAGAAAGGTAAGCACAGCTTATGAAAGTTTAGCAACCTATAAGCTAACCAAGAGTGAATCACTGTAACTGCCACTTATCACTGCTCACCCCACAACTGCTTGAAAGTGCCTTGCTCACGCTCTATCCAATGAACCATGTTCTGCACAGCAACAAAATAAAATCACTTTATAAGGCTATAAAAGAGTACCTGGCACACTGTATGCAACACGATGCACCACCTAGCCACAGCAGATATACATCAAGCTGATGTGTAAAGAAATATATCATCCATCACAATCAGTATAAGGTCCAGTAAATGTATTAATATTATTCCACACAACTTGTTAAGGCCAAACCTGTGGCCAAAATATGTGCACAATTGGGAATATAGGTCACATACTGCTGTAGTACACTATGAATGTTGCTAGACACACAGTTATATGTATTACCACACATATGTCAAAGGACATGTTACAGACATACCCACACACCACGTCAGACATAATTACAGGACACAAAGGTATGACAACCTAGATAAGCTTTCAGTGTGTACTATACAGTACTGTGTGTCAGTACTTACACAACCTTAATCTTGAGAAAAGTAATCTGTGATGAATACAGGGACCACACAAAACAGTAGATGCAAGCAATGTGGACATACACCATACTTTGCTGTACAGGCCCAGAGCTTCAATTAGTACTACAGTACACACAGGGTTTTCTTTCAAGATCGGTACCAATCAACAATCATAGATGTAGTGCTTTAGCCTCCAGTGACACACCCTAGTTAAAACCAAGGGACTTAATCACACTGTATGCAATAGCACTTGTTCTGCCTAGCAACAGAATACATAGTTTTTGCTAGGATCAAAGCAAGGACCCAGAATACCATGAAATAAACAGTTTTCCAGTAAGGTATCCCACAGATACATATCTTTGACATATTCACAAACATATTGACCATCACAGTCAGTCAACAGTACAGAGAATCTATTGAAACAAGTAGATGTAGGTGTGTATGAATATATATATATATATATATATATATATATATATATATATATATATATATATATATATATATATGGTTCTACCTGACATAAACAAAGCCCCAAAACACCGACAACGCAATCACAAACCACATAACCGACAGTACAAAAACACGAAACCCCACATGCCCGACAACGAAATAACCGACGGTACACAAACACGAAACCTCATACACTGCACACACCACAATCACAACAATCAACAAACAAAACACATTCCCTGTCCAAAAACCACATACACAACACAAGCACACCAAAATCCCTACAAACCCACACTAAACCTCACATACACAACTACCTACAATCCTAACCCTAACCCTAAGGTCCGTCACTACCGCACACTTACCTGACCCGCTCCCTAACCCTATCTCACTTATCCCGCCCCTAACCCAAACACAATCACTACCGCACACTTACCTGACCCGCTCCCTAACCCTAACTCACTTATCCCACCCCTAACCCAAACACAATCACTACCGCGACACTTACCTGACCCGCTCCTAACCCTAACTCACTTATCCCGCCCCTAACCCAAACACATTCACTACCGCACACTTACCTGACCCGCTCCCTAACCCTAACTCACTTAACCCACCCCTATCCCCACAGACCGTCAATATCCACACTTACCTTACTCGCACCCTAATGTCCGTCACTACCGCATACTTACACAGCCTTTTCCCATGTCGGCATCCTCAGCGTCGGTGCTTTCATCCGTCGGGTCGGTCTTCTGAACTGTCGATCTTCCGGGGCTCGCGATTTCCATGTCGATGTTCTGGCGTGTCGACTAACTGAGGTAGAACCATATATATATATATATATATATATATATATATATATATATATATATATATATATATGTGTGTGTGTGTGTGTGTGTGTGTGTGTGTGTGTATATATGCATTTACACATCCATTTGTCTATATATATATATATATATATATATATATATATATATAGGCACATATACAATTCACCTTTCATAGTGAGAATATCAATTATACAAAGGATGTAAGGTGTACAGTAATGTAATAGCATCACACAGTCTTGGGATAAATGCATTGAAGGTGTTCACAGTCCAGGTAGCTTTAGCAGGCCTTACTGGCTTCAACATTGTAAACTGAATGAACCACCCACAGTGTTTAACCACCACTTGTCATATACCAGCACTGTATGCTGTCTTGTTTGTCACACACTTAAAACCTGCATACAAATATGCGCATACTAACCTTCACCAACATATATATCCCCCCTTCGCAAACAGTTGCAATATGTCCCCTGCTCTATGCACATATACAGATGTGAATATATATGACACATATATATTTCTCTGTATATGTATGACATACACACACATGGTCCACACTGTTGTAAGTCCCTGGACCTCACAGCTGAACTGTTGGGCCTTGCTGCAACACAAACAGGTGTCACATATGAACACAGACTAACATTAGGGGGGTATATATGGCAACAGATGCTAGATAAGCATACTAGACTACTACAGCACTTGCCAATGCTAAGCTACACTTTAATATGACTATCACGCATGTGTTGTTCTCTCACACCCATGTTTATATAATGTCAGCGCTAATCCCCCTAACAGCCATTGGCTACACTACTGTACAGAACACAGATAACATGGAGCAGATCTTTGACATTTAATGCTGAGCTACACATTTCACAGGTATGTCCAACTGCCCACAGGTACACACAATATTGTCCATAGCAGTAGTTAAGCAGAACTTCTGTGCAGAAAGAAGTACTGCTGCCACATTTGAATGTTTCTCTCTCTCTCTCTCTCACTCTCTATCTCTCTCTCTCTCTCTCAGTGGCCACCATTTGCTAAATCACTGTCATATTTACCCAGTACTATAAATTGCTAACTCATGTAGGAGTGGTCCTTCCAACTTTCCAAGATGGAGATCATCCTTGTTTGGTATGGACATCATTGTTTAAGACAGAAGGTTGGAATAGTTCTTATATCAGAAGCCAGGTGTGTAGCCAGAGATTTACGTTTTGTACTCAGACCTAATGTTGCTGCTTCCAGTACCCACTTGTCAGTGTAAAAATGTACTCACCCCTCAAAATGCTACCCCAAGATACATGGAAAGATGTACTTTCTTTTCAACTCTTACAATTAACTGCCATACAAAGCTAGTTATACAGATGTATTCCTTTGGCACAAGAATTGTTTGTGAACTGCTATACTGTGAATATTCATTTACACAGTTGTGCTTTTTAGTGTGGACATTAACACAAGCTGCTCAAAAAACTGGACTCATTTCAGAACAGTGAGTGTGCTTACCTACATCCTTGGTAGACCGAGCACACACAAAAAGTGAAAGAGAGGAGATGGCAAGGAAGGAGCAACCAACAAAACAGATTCCGGAAAAACTGGAGACAAAACACCAGGAGAACAAGGACAGAATCAATTGGATGAGAATGTAAGTATAGTAAAACACAGTGAAGCACATCATAGCTTAGGTGAATTTAGTATTTTTAATTACACACAATTGGAATTAAAGAGGGAGCATTTCCTTTTATTTTCTAAAGGAATGAAGTATGTACCCAATAGTTCAATAAATATTGTTGACTATATAGCAGAATTCAAGAAATATATGAGAAAATTGAATTTAGCTCTGTATTTCAACAATGATAAGGAAAGTACACAGGTGAATACATTCAATAGGAAAAGTACATTTACCCACCCACCCCCGCCCCCATGAACAACACATTAGCAGTTTTTGAACAAGTAGTAATCAATGAATTATATGATTATAGAAATAAATGTAAAATACAAAAGATGAAATTCAACTTAGATTACAATGAATTTCAATTATTGAAAGGAATACAAGGGAATAGTAATATACAGGTAATGAAACCAGACAAAGGGGGTGGAACGGTTATATATGACACAGCTGAATATGTTAACAAAGTCAATTTGATTCTTTTAAATTCAGGGAATTATGAGATATCTTCCATAAATGAAGTCAACATAGGATATCACAAAACTGACTTATATTTGGAGAAATTTCTACTTGATGGAAGGATAAATATGGACATGTATAAATACTTGAAAGTAGAGCATCCCCTTATTAGTACTATTGTGGGAATACCCAAGGTACACAAAAATATTATGGATCCCCCTTTTCGTCCAATTATATCTGGCAATAAATCTAAGACCTTCCCCTTTGTGACAGTAATAGACATCCGGTTAAAGCCAATTTATGACAAAATTACACACATAGTTATTGATTCCTGGGATTTTTTGGGTAGACTAGCTCCAGAGTTGTGCAGCAAGGACATTATTTTAGTAACAATCGATGTTGTTGATCTCTTCTCTTATATACCCAAGGAAGACGGATTGAGAAGGTTTGGTAATAGTATAGAAAAGTATGGAGGTCTATCATGGGATACCGTGTCTTTGACACTGGAATTTATGGATATTGTGTTAAAACACAATTATATATTGTTTGAGGGAGAATAGTACAGGCAGTGTAAGGGGGTAGCAATGGGGGCAGCTTGCACCCCGATTTTTGCAAACATAATCCTCCTTGACTGGGAAACTGAGTACATTCTGGAAACTTTTCGGTATGAAAATATCACCAGTTATGTCAGATTCATGGATGATATATTTATTTTATGGAAAGGAAATGAAAGTAAATTATATGAATTTATTGAGTATCTGAATTCATCCAGTGAATATTTGAAATTTACATACAATATGGATAAGAACAAAATTTCATATTTAGATACATATATTTTTGTCGAAAATGGAAAATTCAGGTCAAAAATATATAGAAAGGATACTTTTAGTAATTCATATTTACAGTATTCCAGCTGTCACCCATATAGCCAAAAACGTAGTATTATAAAAGGTCAATACATTCGTGCTGCAAGAATGACCTCAGGTTATATAGACATGGTAAATGAATTGGACCTTATAGCGAAAATGTTTAAGGACAGAGGATACCCTCCATACTTGATTTAGGACACTAAAGAATATGTGAAGAATGAATTGGGTAAGAAATATAAACCCATATTAGGTGCCGGGCTCATTAGAACCTCCGATTAAAGTAAGGTAAAGGATGGTGAGGTTGAAACTAATTACAAGAGAGCTTGTATATTTGAACATGGACCTTATGCACAAGATATAAGAAAAATAGTAGAATCAAACTGGAATATCTTGAAAACAGAACAAAATGTGTATAAAAAGATAGGAGAACATCCCCTGTTTCTCTCTAAAAATGGAAGAAATTTAAAAAGTGAATTGGAAAGGAAGATATCTAAAAGGGATGATACAGGAAAGAAAGAAGGTACCAGTAAATGCGGGCAGTGTAACCAGTGTAGTCAGATATTACAGGTGCCAGCTCTTATCTTGGAAGATACGAATAGAATGGAGGTAAAATTTAAGAAAAGGAATTGTCGTACTCCACATGTAGTATACCTTGCTAAATGTACAAAATGCCCGTGCTATTATGTGGGTAAGACAGACAGATGCCTAAGGAATAGAATTTATGATCATGGGTATTGTATCAGGAAAAAAAGATACGAAAAATGCTCTGTGGAGGCATCTGAATGACAGTATTACCTGTGACTCTTTTAAATTTGGTATATTAGAGAGCATCAAAATGAACCCTGGGGGGGGGGGGGGGATATACGTAAGAGATTGGGTGAAAGGGAAACTAGATGGCAGATTAAGTTAAATGTATCGGTTTACCCAGGGATCAATGAGAGCATATCCATTAAACCCATATTAGAATATTATAGTTAAAGTATATAATAATTCATTTGGTCTTTTTCATTTAAGATGCTCACTTATTGGTTATTTACCTTGCACTTTTAATATTTTAAGTATAGTTGACAGATTTGTTTCAAATAGACATGTATGGGAAAATACTAGTATAGATATGTATGTATAGGCTGGCACATGGTTACAGGATGTAGTGTTAGGATAGGATTGTTGTGTTTTGGTATGAGTATTTTTTAGTATTCATTTTTTAGTATTTGTATCTAACTGAATCTAAAGAAGTAATGGGCAATTGCAATGATAAAATAATGAATGCACTGAGCACTTTAAATATGTAACTGATGTATCTGACTGTTAAGGAAAGATGTTGGGGATTGGTTAGTAATTTT
Organism: Protopterus annectens; assembly: GCF_019279795.1. NCBI lineage: Eukaryota > Metazoa > Chordata > Ceratodontiformes > Protopteridae > Protopterus > Protopterus annectens. The sequence continues at coordinate 1,785,096,657 of NC_056744.1, read as the reverse complement.
TATAAAAACCTGTATTGGTAAAAAGGAAGTGTTCTGATGAAATCTACTTACAGATAGATGAAAGCACTTAACCTGATGTTATGTATGTTTTTCAATAAACCAGTACATTAT
>NC_056744.1:1785049046-1785091546 GCF_019279795.1 Protopterus annectens | reverse complement strand
GAGTATTAACTCTTTAGCTTATAATGAGCACTTTTATTTTTTAACAGTGGATGTTTGCAATCTATACACGGTGATCCCACAAACCTTGGGAACAGAATGGGTTATCGACCATATGAGATTTAAAGGGGCAGAACATTCAGAACTGAGACTAGTGGAGGAATTGCTAGGTATAACACTGTCCAATAACTATATTATCTTTGAAAAATAATTTTTCAGACAGCAGATTGGTGTAGCTATGGGCTCCCCTTGTGGAGCTAGTTTTGTCAATTTAGTCACGACCAAATGGGAAAAAGACACCATTTTTGATAACCCTGGACTGAATGAGTGTATTTATTATTACACCCACTTTTTAGACATTTTTATGATTATTAAAGGGGGAGTTGAATTAGCTGATGTAATTCTGGAGCAGTTTAATAAGTCCACCACCTTTCTCAGGTTTACTAGTAACTTCCACATAGATTCTATGAGCTTATTGGATGTTGAACTATCTAAAGATAGAGCCCAGAGAAAATATCTAGCAAGGATTTTCTGAAAGAGTACTTACTCTAACTCATTCTTACATTACACTAGTTTTCACCCGCTGCACCAGAAGAGGAGTATAGTGAAGGGCCAACTGGTACGAGCGGCCAGGATGACTACGGAGGATGACAACTTATTTGAGGAATGTGAACTCTTGAAGTCCATGTTTCTCAAGAGGGGGTACCCCATTGAGTTGATTGCTGACCTTATAAGGGAGGTGAGTAGTAAAAGGGCCTCTGTCCACTTCAGACCCATCCTCTCCCAAGAATAGACAGCAGCTCACATTTCTGAAACCAACGTCTCAGTAGAGATAGAGCTGAGTAACCCCGTAGTTAGGAATAGTACTGGACCACAAAGGGAGCAAAATTGTTTGAGATTCGTGACTACATTCTCTTTAGATTATGAAGGCCTGATCACAATACTGGGCAAAAACTGGCAGTTGTTACTGTCCGATAGGGATATACAAGGAAAGTTGGGAGACAAACCGCTGGTTACCTGGAAAAAAGGAAGGAACCTACAAAAACTTACTGAAAGTAGTAACGGCACTTTTAGAGGCACCCCAGGGGCATTTAAATGTGAGGCATGTAACCAGTGTCGACACATTGCTACAGGGTCAAAATTCATTATTAGGGGGTGAGACTATTTCCTGAAGAACAAGTTTAACTGTAACTCCAAAGCCTTAGTCTATGTAGCATTATGTCAGTGCTGCCCTAGTTTTTACGCAGGCAAGATTGATCGTAAGTTTAAGGAGAGGATTTAAAACATGGCAATGTGACGACCACAACAAGAATTATACGTGTAGAACAACAGCGACGCGAACAAGATACACCCAATAATACTCCACCATCAAACCAGGAAGAACTTAAACGCTCAGAGCGTATTAATGGCGCAAGACCTAAAGATTATACACAAGGTGCCAATCATGCTTTTTTTACCCTTTCCAGTACAATATCGGATGAACAAAAGAGCCAGATTCAGCAGCAGGGGGCGAAGGAAGAGGAAACTATCACAAGAGAACATGGAGGTAACACGACGGCAGAAGAATTAGTTGACTTAGTTTTTAATTTATCAAGTCATGTATTAACTGTCCATGAAAAGAGCCTCCTAAATAAAGGCCTTTTGTTTGTTCCCTCGCAAGATAGCAGATTAGCAGAGCTATTAATTGATATACGAACATTTGCTCGCAATTTATCATTGAAATTATTATTTGATGATGATTCTAGTGCTACTGATCTAAATAGTGCAGTTATGTGTAAGAAAAAGAGTGTCTTTGTCCCTGATATGTTACCAAATGTTTGTTATTTTATTCAAGTATGCGAACATGATTTTTATCAGTATTTTTCAAGATCTACTAAAGAAAATAAACGAAGCTCAATATATTATAATTTGAATAAGGATGAGCAACAAGCTCTAATACATCTTTCTAATGATGAGAGCTTGGTAGTGAGACCAGCAGATAAGGGAGGTGGTCTTGTTGTAATGGATACCATGTTTTATAATCACCTGATGCTTAATATGTTGGAAAATACAAAAGAATATGCTCTTATAACTGATGCTGAGCTAGATAGATTAATATATACTGTCCATGACAATTTGTATGATCTATGAATGTGCAGACAATTGAGTAAACAGTTATATGAATATTGTCTGATAGAAAAACCTTTGGTCCCTTTTATCAAAGGCTTACCAAAAATACATAAGGGGAAGTTTCCACCTCCAATACGTCCTATAGTGGCTGGTAATAAATGGTTAACAGAGAACATCTCGATATATCTAGAGTCTAAATTGGGCCCAATAGTAAGGAAAATACCAACAATTTTGAGAGATACACAACAGCTATTATGTGATCTCCAAGAAATAGTATCAGCAAATAAAATAGTTACTCCATTGATTCTAGCCACTATGAATGTAAAAAATGTATTCACTACTATACCAAATGATTATGGTATAGAGGCAGTGAGACAAGTTATTTGCAGACATGGTATGTTTGATAAAGATACACAACTTCTCATCTGTGCTCTATTAGATTTAGTATTGAGTAACAATGTTTTCTCTTTCAGAGAAAAAATATATAAACAGGTATGGGGGGTTGCGATGGGAACCCCCTGTGCCAACTCATGTGCGAATTTAGTTCTCTATTATTGGGAATGTCAACATGTTTTTAATAGTTCACAAATGGACAATATTATTCTGTATAGACGCTTTGTAGATGATATCCTTATTTTATGGAAAGATGATGTCTCTTCTTTAAAAGAACTGTTAAATCATTTTGAATCTACCACGAATTTTCTTGAGTTTACACTTGATTTCTCATTTGAATATGTTAACTTTCTTGATGTTACAATTTCTATTAATAATGAGACTGGGCTAAATACCAATGTTTATAGGAAGGAAAGTTGGAAAAATGCTATTTTACAATATAGTAGTATGCATCCAAGACATATCTTCCATAATATTGTTAAAAATCAATATAACAGGATTTCCAAAATATTTAGTAATGAAATAGAGAGAAATAGACAACTTGATGTTATGAGTGATTTATTTTTAGCAAGAGGTTATCCTCCCAATTTGATAGAGACCATTAATAGGGAATTCATCACAAAGGATAGTACTATTAGATCTAATATAGATAAACTATCTTTGAATAGACAAGTGAACATAAAAATCTCTAGCATAAGACATAGAGCTAGTTTTAAGGTAAATAGTTTTAAAGTTCCGTTTACAACTAGATTTACCAATGATAATTATAATATTACAGGTATAATAAAGAAGAACTGGAATATTCTAACTATAAATTCTGATATTAAAGCATTGGTAGGTAATACCCCTATGTTCTGCTATAGAAATAGCAAAAATTTGAAAAGACTTATATGTAGGGAAAGATTAGCTTCAGGTTTTGATAGACATAAGAGTTTACAAGTAGGGACTAAGCCTTGCAATAAATATAATATGTGTATTTATATTACTAAAGATACTGACTTTGAAGTACCTGACTTGAATTATCAATATCATTTTAAAATAAATGCTACCTGTTACACTGTTAATGTGATTTATTTAGCTACATGCCAAAAATGCGATGCCTACTATGTAGGCTTGACATCAAGAAGACTAAGAGATCACATTTATAATCATGTTTATGAAATAAGGAAACAAATTTTAACAAACGCCTTAGTTAAGCATATTAATTTATGTCATGATCATAGTTTTAAGTTTCGAGTGATAGAAGTAGTTAAACAAAATAAGAAAAGAGGTGATAATATGCTACACCTCTTGAATGTAGAACTTCAATGGATTTTTAAGATTAAAGGCCCACATAACACCAGGACTTAATAGTACAGTTAGTATTAAACCTGTATTGGCCTCACAATAATAGCTTCAAGATTAGTTAATTATTTTTATAATAAAAGAGTGTTGTTGAAAAATACTTTTAAATATTTTTAAATATAAAGTGCTAGATGCATATATATTAATTCAATTCTTGTCTATATATATTGCTTTTATATCTATATACATATTTTATACATTTACAAATATGGTTGGTAACGTTTATGTATATATATGTTTTCCTACAAAACATCATATTTTATATAACATATATATTAATTGATATACCTTTTATTCTAAATTAATAAATAGGTTGTTTCTATTAGATAAAGGCTAGAATCATTTGTCATCATTTGAGTTGCTATAAGAGTTTCAATATTGGGTTATAATAACAACTTTTAAAAATTTTTTTAGTTATTTGACTGCATATATATTGGAAGTGTGACTGTGTCTTTAAGAAATAACTAATACACATATATTAATTGTTTAATTGTTTGGAAAGAGCGGGAAATTAAGTGACTTAATGATTTGATTATGAAATTAGATTTGCTGTATAAAAATGGCTGTATTTTCCACATAAATTGTAACCTGAAGAAGCATACTTGTGTGTATGCGAAAGCGCTTGTTTTTTCTGGATTAAATTGTATGTTTTCATTACATCGTGGAGGTACTTGTTTGGTGTTCCTGAGAACTTTTGTGGCAGCTTAGACTCAATGCATGCTTTCCACCGGGTTTGAATGAAATTACTTCTATTCTATGTGTGCTAAAACTAAAGAGCCTTAAGAGATAGTAGCTGCGCGCACATTATTTTTGTTGGATGGTTAGATAATAGATGCTCATTAGCACTAGGGGGGTTACGGTTGCTAAGTTACACCCACCTTTTATAGGTTAAAAAAAACATTACACAACACAGTTTTTTATGAAAAGATTACTACTTCCATGGGTCCCTAAACATTAGTTATAAGTAAAGTGAACTAACTACGATTTTAATTAATGCTATTTAATTTACTATATGTTCTGTTATAAGACAACAGAACTTTGTTTTTTTATAAAGCTAAGGCACTCATTTTACCTAATGACTTAACAAAAAACAAACTGCTTGACTTCAGTATTTTAGGATTACACCTTTAAATTATGTGACTGTGCTTAATTGGCTTAATTGTATTAACAAATATGAGTCACTAGGATAGTATTTAAACTTGTTTTTTCGTTCTGAGCACTATTGTCTGAAGAAGTTAGGAGAAGTGTTTCCTAACGAAAAGCGCTTTACACTTTGTGACTTGGATTCTGTGCAGCCAGATCATTTTTAACTTTTTATTGCTTGGCAGTTACCGGGTTTCCTCCCACATCCCAAAGACATGCTGCAGGTGGATTGGACACTCTAAATTGGCCCTAGGTGTGCATGTGAGTGTGCCTTCTGTGGAAGGTTGGGCGCCGGGCTGGCAACTCGACACCGTAAAACTCCACTGCCATTCAATGTGCGGACAAGGTGATCCGCTGTGGCGACCCTTACGGGAAAAGCAAAGAAGAAGAAGAATTGCTTGGCAGTTACCGGAGTGTGCACCGGACTACTGATTGCTGTAAGTTTGTTTTACTCAGCTATTAAACCTTGCTGGACTTTGCAGTGTATGCTCGTCTTGTCTCGTGCCTATTAGTTTTTGGACGTTTTTAGTAAACATGTCTCTTGTGGAGTCGAACAGAACTGAGAGTCCATTTTAACACAGACTCAAACCCAAACTGAAGTTGGGAACCTGACCTTACTAATTGAAGTTATGAACCAAAGGCTGGACGTTCTGGCTACACGCATGGATACTTTATCGCAAAACACCCGAATGGAGGGAAGTTCAAACATGAACAACATGACTGTTTCTAGTGCAGGTACTAATATGACGAGCACTTTGAGGAACACTCATCTGAATACTGGTACTGGTAATGTTACTGAAGTGAGGGACCATGGAACTCAACCCACAATACCTGCCGACATGGTAGGGCACACTACACCAGGGCTTATTAGAGTCCCAGAATTAAATTCATGGCTCAGGGATGAGCCTAAACTACTTGCTGACAACATTACTGACAACTTAGTGGGATAACCGGTGACTGGGAGTGTGAGTATTGTGGAGAAACTAAAACTGTTTGATTTTAAACTTGTTAAAATAAGAAAACTGCAACTAGAAGTGAACTACTTTAGTGAATGTCTTAAAGAGAAGATTGTGCTGAAAGGCTTGCGTTTTTGGCAGTATCCTACTGGACTAGTTAAAGATTCTGCCTTTCACATGGAACTAGTGACATTTTTCAACACTCGGGGGTTAGAATTATTGAAGATTATGTCCAAGCATTATCAGGTGCACATTAATGAATTATCTAGTGATGTTACTACCCTCGACGAAGAAATTAAAAGGGACCTTGACTTCCAAAGATACCATTTTGAATATAACAGGACTTTTACCAGTATTAATAACTTACTGTCAAAAATTAGGGACACTAAAATCAGGAAAATTAACAGAGACCGGAGGGACTATGCAAATGGAACAGCTTACCCAGACCCGCCCCCGTCACAAATATGGAATGCCCCTAGAGGTTTTAATACCACAAGGGGTACATCTGATAATAGTAACGGCAATCAAAATGAGGGTTTACCAGGGTCTAGAAACTGAAGGGCACTAAATGAGAATGAAGCCCACCAAAACAACTACTTCACAGACCAGGATGATGAGGACAACAATTCTCAGATGGCGGGCGTGAGTTCAAATAATGTTCCAAAAAACTCCATGAACCATCGGGGGCAGGGGGTGAACAAATCTACCCCCAAGCAACAGAGGAAATACAACACAAGGAGGAACAACAACAACAGGAACAAGAGGTGACCTTTCACCAAAGGGCCAGTTCAAACAACCCCTCTTGTAAAGTTGTAATGAATAAAAGCAGAGATTTCAAAATTTACAACTTTACTGAATACACTATCGACCCTCTATTAGTTGAAATTTTTGCAAAAGGACTTACATTCATTCCAACTCATGCTACTGATTTAGGGTCCTTATTACTGGACTTTAAACTTTACACTAGAAAACTCAATTTACAATTAATGTTGGGTAATGGGAACTACAATGGGAACCCAAACTTGCATATTTCTAGTACATTTAATCCCCCTTTATACCCGTCCATTTTACTATTTGAAAGAATGTGCGAAATGGACTTTAGGGCTTTTATTAACCATCAACACAAGTCTGAATTAAGGACCAACTTGAACAAGAATGAAAGAAAAGCTCTAAGCAACTTTAGACTTTTACCAGTCGGCCTAATGAAACCTGACAAAGGGGGTGGGACTGGTCATTATGCACAAAATGGACTACAAGGAAAGAATGGGGAAGATACTTGAAAGTAACGCATATATTAAAGTGAGCCTGAACGAACTGAACATAGCATACAACTGTATCAGAATGTTCCAGAATGATATGTTCATTGACTCACTCATCGACCTGGACATGTTTAACTACTTGTCAGTACTATCACCTAGACTACCTGTACTTTTTGGAATACCTAAAATTCACAAGAATCAAGGAGATCCACCTATGCGCCCCTTAGTGGACGCTCGACAATCAATCACCTATTCTTGTGCTAAGGTGATAGATGACATTCTGAAGAGATTTGTGGCCCTTGAACCTCAGATTTGCAAAGACTCTTGGGCATTTTTGATGAGTATTAACTCTTTAGCTTATAATGAGCACTTTTGTTTTTTAATAGTGGATGTTTGCAATCTATACAAGGTGATCCCACAAACCTCGGGAACAGAATGGGTTATCGACCATATGAGATTTAAAGGGGCAGAACATTCAGAACTGAGACTAGTGGAGGAATTGCTAGGTATAACACTGTCCAATAACTATATTATCTTTGAAAAAAATTTTTTCAGACAGCAGATTGGTGTAGCTATGGGCTCCCCTTGTGGAGCTAGTTTCATCAATTTAGTCATGGCCAAATGGGAAAAAGACACCATTTTTAATAGCCCTGGACTGAATGAGTGTATTTATTATTACACCCGATTTTTAGATGACATTTTTATGATTATTAAAGGGGGTGATGAACTAGCTGCTGTAATTCTGGAGCAGTTTAATAAGTCCACCACCTTTCTCAGGTTTACTAGTAACTTCCACATAGATTCTATGAGCTTATTGGATGTTGAACTATCTAAAGATAGAGCCCAGAAAAAATATCTAGCAAGGATTTTCTGAAAGAGTACTTACTCTAACTCATTCTTATATTACACTAGTTTTAACCCGCTGCACCAGAAGAGGAGTGTAGTGAAGGGCCAACTGGTACGATCGGCCAGGATGACTATGGAGGATGACAACTTCTTTGAGGAATGTGAACTCTTGAAGTCCATCTTCCTCAAGAGAGGGTACCCCATTGAGTTGATTGCTGACCTTATAAAGGAGGTGAGTAGTAAAAGGGCCTCTGTCCACTTCAGACCCATCCTCTCCCAAGAATAGACAGCAGCTCACACTTTTGAAACCAACGTCTCAGTGGAGATAGAACTGAGTAACCCCGTAGTTAGGAATAGTACTGAACCACAAAGGGAGCAAAATTGTTTGAGATTCGTGACTACATTCTCTTTAGATTATGAAGCCCTGATCACAATACTGGGCAAAAACTGGCAGTTGTTACTGTCCGATAGGGATATACAAGGAAAGTTGGGAGACAAACCGCTGGTTACCTGGAAAAAAGGAAGGAACCTAAAAAAACTTACTGAAAGTAGTAACAGCACTTTTAGAGGCACCCCAGGGACATTTAAATATGAGGCCATGTAACCAGTGTCGACACATTGCTACAGGGTCAAAATTCATTATTAGGGGGCGAGACTATTTCCTGAAGAACAAGTTTAACTGTAACTCCAAAGCCTTAGTTTATGTAGCATTATGTCAGTGCTGCCCTAGTTTTTACGCAGGCAAGACTGATCGTAAGTTTAAGGAGAGGATTTACAAACATGTTTATTGCATTAACAACAGGAAAATGGAGAGCCCACTAGCTAGACACTGCACTGAAACCCCTAACCACAGTTTCAAATTTAAGGCCATCGACTCAATTGAGATGAAAAATAAAGGAGAGGCGTCTACACTTATGTTGGAGAAATTGGAACTTTTGTGGCAGCTTAGACTCAATGCATGCTTTCCACTGGGCTTGAATGAAATGACTTCTATTCTATGTGTGCTAAAACTAAAGAGCCTTAAGAGATAGTAGCTGCACACACTATTTTTGTTGGATGGTTAAATAATAGATGCTCATTAGCCCTAGGGAGGTTACAATTGCTAAGTTACACCCACCTTTTATAGGTTAAAAGAAACGTTACGCAACACAGTTTTTTATGAAAAGATTACCCCCGGGATTCATGAAGCTTGCACCAGGCGCAGCATAGTGTAGGCGCTATAATGCCAAATATGTCCGTCGAGCGATTCAGGTACGATCCAATTCCACGTGCACTCCCGGCGTACGCCAGAACTGCGCAGCCCTCGGCTTAGGTATGCTAATCACCCCATGCACAGTGTCGCACATTGCAAATGAAGGCATATAGTGATTCATGAAGTGGTGCAGGCGTAGCGTAACCCCACGAAAATGTAAACCAAAAAACACGGTTTACATTTTCCCAAACAGAACATCGGAGCTATGGAAGCGGACCAGACCCATGTATCACAAAGTTAACATATGCCAATGGTGAAATACACAGCCAATGGCATAAAAAAAGATGCACAACACCTAAAAAACAACATTTAATGTCATGTCCACAGTAACGCACAGTACAACCGCAGGGCATGTGTGCGGAAACTGTAACATAAAGAAATAATATAAAAATGTCATAAAATCGTAACGTAATAGAAATCAGGTTTACACCATAATACACAATGGTAGGCATGGAACACCACAACCAAGGTGCAAGGGTTGCTAAGGGCCTGCGATAGTGTCCGGCGCGGTAACTATGAATTAGTAGTCAATACCATGCAAATGAGGCAGATAATACTGAATCACAAATGTCCCGCCGGACGAAGGTTGTACCATACGGCAGAGTGGTATAACACCGAGGAGTGGCTCAGAGGAGATACATGACATCAGCAGAGAGGTGTGCCACCGTAGCAGTAAGCACATTGGAGCAATGCAAATCTGGCCTGTCTGTTGCTAAGCAAAGCTGCAGGACAGGGGTGGGGAGGAAGGTATAGAATCGTTTAGCTGAGAGCACACATGGTGCCCAAAAGCGCATGTGTACGGGGATGAAAACGTGCCCAAAACCCAGTAATCGGACGCACGCACCGTGAACAATAGCACAAACAGGAAGGTCAGGGGAAGAAAAGAAGGAAATGCTGAAGTAGGGTAATTGGCGTACTAATGAGCAATCAACACCGATCAACTCACAATGGCCAATCAACGGCAGCTGACAAGTCTACTTGCAGAAACCTGCAAAACAGGATAGGGGAGGCAGTGGAATGCAAAGAAAGGAGGGGAGGCATTGGATTGCAAAGATAGGAGACCTGACAATGCAGAGCAAAGCAAACCAACAGTAGACCGGCAGTAGCACACATAACGCAAGATACGCCAGGTCCAGGAAAGTACAAATGAAAGTAGGCTGCTGGATGCATGCCAGAAAATGGTAGGTGCAATGTGCAGAAATGTAAAGGGAAGGTCAAGAGGTAATCCACGGCAGCCAAATGTAATTCAACACCAAAGGCACCACAATAGTAGTTCCGGTAGTAAAACACATAAGATACCCTGTAGCTACGATCGTACATACACACCCTATGACATCATTGGTGTTCACAGCACAATAGTATAAAGTGTGAAAGCACCCTACACACACCTGTGTATTCCCAAACACTGCACCATAGGTGTAAACACACGGGGAACTTTTAAAATGTACATGTTGGGAAGCTGCCATAGCTGTGATTCATCAGCATGTGTTAGAGACTGATGGTGTTGTGGAGGATGATACCGACAACCACCGCAGGCCTCGGAGGAGAAGGAGAGTGTTCAGACCAAGGGTAACCTACCAGGGGCTACATGACCTGGAGATAGTAGAGCGTTACAGGGTGGACAGGGACATCTTACAGCAAATAGTGGAGCTGTGCCGGCCACGCCTGAGAACCAGAAACAACAGAGGGGAACCCATCCCAGTGGACATGAAGGTATGTGTAAGCCTGTGAATACTTCCACAGGTACCTTTCAAAGGCCAACTGGAGATATAATGGGGATCTCACAGGCATCAGCATCCAGGGTACTACACCAGTTCCTGGATGCCATGTTACCACATGCCAATGAGCAGATATACTTCCCCCTAATTCAGGAGGAGGTGGCCAGCAATATGCGCCACTTCCACCGTGTGGCACACTATCCGGAGGTACTGGGGGGTAAGATTAGTTAATTATTTTATAATAAAAGAGTGTTGTTGAAAAATACTTTTAAATATTTTTAAATATAAAGTGCTAGATGCATATATATTAATTCAATTCTTGTCTATATATATTGCTTTATATCTATATACATATTTTATACATTTACAAATATGGTTGGTAACGTTTATGTATATATATGTTTTCCTACAAAACATCATATTTTATATAACATATATATTAATTGATATACCTTTTATTCTAAATTAATAAATAGGTTGTTTCTATTAGATAAAGGCTAGAATCATTTGTCATCATTTGAGTTGCTATAAGAGTTTCAATATTGGGTTATAATAACAACTTTTAAAAATTTTTTTAGTTATTTGACTGCATATATATTGGAAGTGTGACTGTGTCTTTAAGAAATAACTAATACACATATATTAATTGTTTAATTGTTTGGAAAGAGCGGGAAATTAAGTGACTTAATGATTTGATTATGAAATTAGATTTGCTGTATAAAAATGGCTGTATTTTCCACATAAATTGTAACCTGAAGAAGCATACTTGTGTGTATGCGAAAGCGCTTGTTTTTTCTGGAATAAATTATATGGTTTTATTACATCGCGGAGGTACTTGTTTGGTGTTCCTGAGAACTTTTGTGGCAGCTTAGACTCAATGCATGCTTTCCACCGGGTTTGAATGAAATTACTTCTATTCTATGTGTGCTAAAACTAAAGAGCCTTAAGAGATAGTAGCTGCGCGCACATTATTTTTGTTGGATGGTTAGATAATAGATGCTCATTAGCACTAGGGGGGTTACGGTTGCTAAGTTACACCCACCTTTATAGGTTAAAAAAAACATTACACAACACAGTTTTTTATGAAAAGATTACTACTTCCATGGGTCCCTAAACATTAGTTATAAGTAAAGTGAACTAACTACGATTTTAATTAATGCTATTTAATTTACTATATGTTCTGTTATAAGACAACAGAACTTTGTTTTTTTATAAAGCTAAGGCACTCATTTTACCTAATGACTTAACAAAAAACAAACTGCTTGACTTCAGTATTTTAGGATTACACCTTTAAATTATGTGACTGTGCTTAATTGGCTTAATTGTATTAACAAATATGAGTCACTAGGATAGTATTTAAACTTGTTTTTTCGTTCTGAGCACTATTGTCTGAAGAAGTTAGGAGAAGTGTTTCCTAACGAAAAGCGCTTTACACTTTGTGACTTGGATTCTGTGCAGCCAGATCATTTTTAACTTTTTATTGCTTGGCAGTTACCGGGTTTCCTCCCACATCCCAAAGACATGCTGCAGGTGGATTGGACACTCTAAATTGGCCCTAGGTGTGCATGTGAGTGTGCCTTCTGTGGAAGGTTGGGCGCCGGGCTGGCAACTCGACACCGTAAAACTCCACTGCCATTCAATGTGCGGACAAGGTGATCCGCTGTGGCGACCCCTTAACGGGAAAAAGCCGAAAGAAGAAGAAGAATTGCTTGGCAGTTACCGGAGTGTGCACCGGACTACTGATTGCTGTAAGTTTGTTTTACTCAGCTATTAAACCTTGCTGGACTTTGCAGTGTATGCTCGTCTTGTCTCGTGCCTATTAGTTTTTGGACGTTTTTAGTAAACATGTCTCTTGTGGAGTCGAACAGAACTGAGAGTCCATTTTAACACAGACTCAAACCCAAACTGAAGTTGGGAACCTGACCTTACTAATTGAAGTTATGAACCAAAGGCTGGACGTTCTGGCTACACGCATGGATACTTTATCGCAAAACACCCGAATGGAGGGAAGTTCAAACATGAACAACATGACTGTTTCTAGTGCAGGTACTAATATGACGAGCACTTTGAGGAACACTCATCTGAATACTGGTACTGGTAATGTTACTGAAGTGAGGGACCATGGAACTCAACCCACAATACCTGCCGACATGGTAGGGCACACTACACCAGGGCTTATTAGAGTCCCAGAATTAAATTCATGGCTCAGGGATGAGCCTAAACTACTTGCTGACAACATTACTGACAACTTAGTGGGATAACCGGTGACTGGGAGTGTGAGTATTGTGGAGAAACTAAAACTGTTTGATTTTAAACTTGTTAAAATAAGAAAACTGCAACTAGAAGTGAACTACTTTAGTGAATGTCTTAAAGAGAAGATTGTGCTGAAAGGCTTGCGTTTTTGGCAGCATCCTACTGGACTAGTTAAAGATTCTGCCTTTCACATGGAACTAGTGACATTTTTCAACACTGGGGTTAGAATTATTGAAGATTATGTCCAAGCATTATCAGGTGCACATTAATGAATTATCTAGTGATGTTACTACCCTCGACGAAGAAATTAAAAGGGACCTTGACTTCCAAAGATACCATTTTGAATATAACAGGACTTTTACCAGTATTAATAACTTACTGTCAAAAACTAGGGACACTAAAATCAGGAAAATTAACAGAGACCGGAGGGACTATGCAAATGGAACAGCTTACCCAGACCCGCCCCCATCACAAATATGGAATGCCCCTAGAGGTTTTAATACCACAAGGGGTACATTTGATAATAGTAACGGCAATCAAAATGAGGGTTTACCAGGGTCTAGAAACTGAGGGGCACTAAATGAGAATGAAGCCCACCAAAACAACTACTTCACAGACCAGGATGATGAGGACAACAATTCTCAGATGGCGGGCGTGAGTTCAAATAATGTTCCAAAACCTCCATGAACCATCGGAGGCAGGGGTGAACAAATCTACCCCCAAGCAACAGAGGAAATACAACACAAGGAGGAACAACAACAACAGGAACAAGAGGTGACCTTTCACCAAAGGGCCAGTTCAAACAACCCCTCTTGTAAAGTTGTAATGAATAAAAGCAGAGATTTCAAAATTTACAACTTTACTGAATACACTATCGACCCTCTATTAGTTGAAATTTTTGCAAAAGGACTTACATTCATTCCAACTCATGCTACTGATTTAGGGTCCTTATTACTGGACTTTAAACTTTACACTAGAAAACTCAATTTACAATTAATGTTGGGTAATGGGAACTACAATGGGAACCCAAACTTGCATATTTCTAGTACATTTAATCCCCCTTTATACCCGTCCATTTTACTATTTGAAAGAATGTGCGAAATGGACTTTAGGGCTTTTATTAACCATCAACACAAGTCTGAATTAAGGACCAACTTGAACAAGAATGAAAGAAAAGCTCTAAGCAACTTTAGACTTTTACCAGTCGGCCTAATGAAACCTGACAAAGGGGGTGGGACTGGTCATTATGCACAAAATGGACTACAAGGAAAGAATGGGGAAGATACTTGAAAGTAACGCATATATTAAAGTGAGCCTGAACGAACTGAACATAGCATACAACTGTATCAGAATGTTCCAGAATGATATGTTCATTGACTCACTCATCGACCTGGACATGTTTAACTACTTGTCAGTACTATCACCTAGACTACCTGTACTTTTTGGAATACCTAAAATTCACAAGAATCAAGGAGATCCACCTATGCGCCCCTTAGTGGACGCTCGACAATCAATCACCTATTCTTGTGCTAAGGTGATAGATGACATTCTGAAGAGATTTGTGGCCCTTGAACCTCAGATTTGCAAAGACTCTTGGGCATTTTTGATGAGTATTAACTCTTTAGCTTATAATGAGCACTTTTGTTTTTTAATAGTGGATGTTTGCAATCTATACAAGGTGATCCCACAAACCTCGGGAACAGAATGGGTTATCGACCATATGAGATTTAAAGGCAGAACATTCAGAACTGAGACTAGTGGAGGAATTGCTAGGTATAACACTGTCCAATAACTATATTATCTTTGAAAAAAATTTTTTCAGACAGCAGATTGGTGTAGCTATGGGCTCCCCTTGTGGAGCTAGTTTCATCAATTTAGTCATGGCCAAATGGGAAAAAGACACCATTTTAATAGCCCTGGACTGAATGAGTGTATTTATTATTACACCTGATTTTAGATGACATTTTTATGATTATTAAAGGTGATGAACTAGCTGCTGTAATTCTGGAGCAGTTTAATAAGTCCACCACCTTTCTCAGGTTTACTAGTAACTTCCACATAGATTCTATGAGCTTATTGGATGTTGAACTATCTAAAGATAGAGCCCAGAAAAAATATCTAGCAAGGATTTTCTGAAAGAGTACTTACTCTAACTCATTCTTATATTACACTAGTTTTAACCCGCTGCACCAGAAGAGGAGTGTAGTGAAGGGCCAACTGGTACGATCGGCCAGGATGACTATGGAGGATGACAACTTCTTTGAGGAATGTGAACTCTTGAAGTCCATCTTCCTCAAGAGAGGGTACCCCATTGAGTTGATTGCTGACCTTATAAAGGAGGTGAGTAGTAAAAGGGCCTCTGTCCACTTCAGACCCATCCTCTCCCAAGAATAGACAGCAGCTCACACTTTTGAAACCAACGTCTCAGTGGAGATAGAACTGAGTAACCCCGTAGTTAGGAATAGTACTGAACCACAAAGGGAGCAAAATTGTTTGAGATTCGTGACTACATTCTCTTTAGATTATGAAGCCCTGATCACAATACTGGGCAAAAACTGGCAGTTGTTACTGTCCGATAGGGATATACAAGGAAAGTTGGGAGACAAACCGCTGGTTACCTGGAAAAAAGGAAGGAACCTAAAAAAACTTACTGAAAGTAGTAACAGCACTTTTAGAGGCACCCCAGGGACATTTAAATATGAGGCCATGTAACCAGTGTCGACACATTGCTACAGGGTCAAAATTCATTATTAGGGGGCGAGACTATTTCCTGAAGAACAAGTTTAACTGTAACCAAATCCTTAGTTTATGTAGCATTATGTCAGTGCTGCCCTAGTTTTTACGCAGGCAAGACTGATCGTAAGTTTAAGGAGAGGATTTACAAACATGTTTATTGCATTAACAACAGGAAAATGGAGAGCCCACTAGCTAGACACTGCACTGAAACCCCTAACCACAGTTTCAAATTTAAGGCCATCGACTCAATTGAGATGAAAATAAAGGAGAGGCCTACACTTATGTTGGAGAAATTGGAACTTTTGTGGCAGCTTAGACTCAATGCATGCTTTCCACTGGGCTTGAATGAAATGACTTCTATTCTATGTGTGCTAAAACTAAAGAGCCTTAAGAGATAGTAGCTGCACACACTATTTTGTTGGATGGTTAAATAATAGATGCTCATTAGCCCTAGGGAGGTTACAATTGCTAAGTTACACCCACCTTTTATAGGTTAAAAGAAACGTTACGCAACACAGTTTTTTATGAAAAGATTACCCCCGGGATTCATGAAGCTTGCACCAGGCGCAGCATAGTGTAGGCGCTATAATGCCAAATATGTCCGCCGAGCGATTCAGGTGCGATCCAATTCCATCGCACTCGGCGTACGCCAGAACTGCGCAGCCCTCGGCTTAGGTATGCTAATCACCCCATGCACAGTGTCGCACATTGCAAATGAAGGCATATAGTGATTCATGAAGTGGTGCAGGCGTAGCGTAACCCCACGAAAATGTAAACCAAAAAACACGGTTTACATTTTCCCAAACAGAACATCGGAGCTATGGAAGCGGACCAGACCCATGTATCACAAAGTTAACATATGCCAATGGTGAAATACACAGCCAATGGCATAAAAAAAGATGCACAACACCTAAAAAACAACATTTAATGTCATGTCCACAGTAACGCACAGTACAACCGCAGGGCATGTGTGCGGAAACTGTAACATAAAGAAATAATATAAAAATGTCATAAAATCGTAACGTAATAGAAATCAGGTTTACACCATAATACACAATGGTAGGCATGGAACACCACAACCAAGGTGCAAGGGTTGCTAAGGGCTCATGCGATAGTGTCCGGCGCGGTAACTATGAATTAGTAGTCAATACCATGCAAATGAGGCAGATAATACTGAATCACAAATGTCCCGCCGGACGAAGGTTGTACCATACGGCAGAGTGGTATAACACCGAGGAGTGGCTCAGAGGAGATACATGACATCAGCAGAGAGGTGTGCCACCGTAGCAGTAAGCACATTGGAGCAATGCAAATCTGGCCTGTCTGTTGCTAAGCAAAGCTGCAGGACAGGGGTGGGGAGGAAGGTATAGAATCGTTTAGCTGAGAGCACACATGGTGCCCAAAAGCGCATGTACGGGATGAAAACGTGCCCAAAACCCAGTAATCGGACGACGCACCGTGAACAATAGCACAAACAGGAAGGTCAGGGAAGAAAAGAAGGAAATGCTGAAGTAGGGTACTGGCGTGCTAATGAGCAATCAACACCGATCAACTCACAATGGCCAATCAACGGCAGCTGACAAGTCTACTTGCAGAAACCTGCAAAACAGGATAGGGGAGGCAGTGGAATGCAAAGAAAGGAGGGGAGGCATTGGATTGCAAAGATAGGAGACCTGACAATGCAGAGCAAAGCAAACCAACAGTAGACCGGCAGTAGCACACATAACGCAAGATACGCCAGGTCCAGGAAAGTACAAATGAAAGTAGGCTGCTGGATGCATGCCAGAAAATGGTAGGTGCAATGTGCAGAAATGTAAAGGGAAGGTCAAGAGGTAATCCACGGCAGCCAAATGTAATTCAACACCAAAGGCACCACAATAGTAGTTCCGGTAGTAAAACACATAAGATACCCTGTAGCTACGATCGTACATACACACCCTATGACATCATTGGTGTTCACAGCACAATAGTATAAAGTGTGAAAGCACCCTACACACACCTGTGTATTCCCAAACACTGCACCATAGGTGTAAACACACGGGGAACTTTTAAAATGTACATGTTGGGAAGCTGCCATAGCTGTGATTCATCAGCATGTGTTAGAGACTGATGGTGTTGTGGAGGATGATACCGACAACCACCGCAGGCCTCGGAGGAGAAGGAGAGTGTTCAGACCAAGGGTAACCTACCAGGGGCTACATGACCTGGAGATAGTAGAGCGTTACAGGGTGGACAGGGACATCTTACAGCAAATAGTGGAGCTGTGCCGGCCACGCCTGAGAACCAGAAACAACAGAGGGGAACCCATCCCAGTGGACATGAAGGTATGTGTAAGCCTGTGAATACTTCCACAGGTACCTTTCAAAGGCCAACTGGAGATATAATGGGGATCTCACAGGCATCAGCATCCAGGGTACTACACCAGTTCCTGGATGCCATGTTACCACATGCCAATGAGCAGATATACTTCCCCCTAATTCAGGAGGAGGTGGCCAGCAATATGCGCCACTTCCACCGTGTGGCACACTATCCGGAGGTACCGGGTGTGATAGACTGCACGCACATACAAATCAAGTCACCACCCGGTGAGCATGGTAGGTGCTACATAAACCACAAGGGATTCCACTCCATCAACTGCCAGGTCGTGTGCAATGCCCAGGGCATTATCATGGATGTGTGTGCTGGCAGCCCTGGAAGCTACCATGACTCCCATATCTGGCATGCCTCACAGCTGTATCAGGTATTTGTCAGGGGGGACATCCCACATGGCCATCTTGTGGGGGATGCTGGCTATGCACTGGAGCTGTGGATGATGACTCCCATCAGAAATGCACACACACCCATGCAAGAATGCCATAATGAGGCACACGCACAAAACAGAATCATCATAGAGCGTGTGTTCGGGATGCTGAAATCACGGTTCCGGTGCTTGGATACATCTGGTGGAGCCTTGCAGTACTCTCCAGGCACGTGTGCCCACATCATCATAGTATGTGCCATGCTACATAATATGATCCTGCGGAAGCAGCTGCAGCAGGGACAAAATGGTGAAGGCTCTCATAGCCCACCGGAATTGCCAAGGCCATTACAGGCACAGAGGGATTCAGACCATGAACACACTGTGCCAGCCCCAGTTGGCAGACGGAGGCATGCCCAATATGCCTACGCCTTGGCAAAGAGGGAATGTATAGCACATACTCTGACAGTGTAGGCCCCTATGGACTGACACCTCTCCACCTGGTAAAATGGATGGCACACAAACATGACCACCTGTAAATTGTAATGTATAGGTGGCCCAATGTGTGACTTCTACATAGGCAGCCCTCAAACATTGTACACACAACAGCTAGTGGAACACGGAATGTCAACACCTGAACAGTACATGAGCCTATCAGCATATGGTGGTGCTGTGTGCCTGTCATGTTCCTCGCCAGATATATATATATATATATATATATATATATATATATATATATATATATATATCTATATATATATATATATATATATATATATATATATGTATATATGTACACATATATACATATATATAATACAGATAGAAAGGGTAATAGAGTGATATATGTTGATATATATGGATTCAGCGATACCTGCAAATGTATATAGATAGGTCAACGACATTCATAACACCTTGGAGATACAAATAAATAGGATACCGCCAACTATGGAATGTGTAACATACTGACATGCGTAACCACGAGGCTGAAAGACTGATAGAACACAGTACCGGAACAGTACAGCCACGAGTAATAGTATGATGATATGAAGGGAAATTTAGTCACTGCTGCTGGTGTTGTGGTCCACATAGGTACTGTGTTCAACTGTGTTTGTGAGTGCCGTAGTCTGTGTATGTGTGCGTTGAGGGTGCCGTGTGCATCTCTGTGTGACTGTAATGTGTGTGTGTGTGTCCACAACATGTGTCTGTTAGTGCCAAGTCAGAGGTAGATCAGTACGGTAGGTGTGGGTATAGCTAGCCGTAGGCATATGGTTACCACTTGTCCCACAGTAGGAGGGACAGCCCCACCCTGGGCAGGTGTGTCCTGACATAAAAGAGTACAAAGGGCAAATGTCTGAGATTTTAGGACATTAATATGTCCCATATATAATGTAATAGTCGTATTTAATAGTGATGCCTGTATGTAAGAAACGTAAATGTTACATGCAATATGATAAGTAGCCAAAGTCCCACAACAATAGGTATGTATTGAGGATAAAAGTATGTGCTAACCTGTGTACCGACCATGGCTACGTGTTGGCCTGTAAACACCGCTGTGTGTCCTGCAAGTGTCCAACAATGACCATATGAAAAGGTGGCAACCCATGGCAAACAAGTTCTTTTACCAACACAACCACAATGACTGCAAATATCTGGGACAGAAATACAAGGGATAGTTGTCACTTACACATATCCCTTGATATATCGCTGCAATTGCGGAGGTATATAAGTATCAACCTCACCTGCAGACGATATAGAAACCAATTAACAACGACCCAATGTACAATCCCGTAACATAAGTCTACTAACTGTTAGCTCTCTAATTAGGGATGGAGCCCACACACATATATATGGAATATGTAGAAATGCAAGCCCCACAAACCTGTATATGCTACACCCACCGACATCCCCCACACTAGAAACTAAAGCAATACAGACTGTAATAGCAGCACAAACATCCAGTCAGTCAATTACATCTGCAGAACCCTCAACATACCATGTGAGAGACACAATTAAAGGTGTCATGCAAAATTGCAGGCGTTGTATAATGGAACAAACAGCGATGTTACAGGTTTTGTTTGCAATAGTCCGTTATCAGACGTTGAGATGACAGGTACACCCACATGTTGAACCACATACTCTAGCTGTCACACGCAATCCATGGGGGACATGAATCCAAAGTATACTTGTCTCCATGCATAGCAGTTGCAATTACACATAACAAAACACAATACAGGCCGTCTCCCCGAAGGTAGGGTAAATAGGCAACGCCCAAGTGGAGAATTCAATTATACCCCACTGTTGCTGCGTAATTGGTGAATGGAGTAGCTGCACAGCTGATATGCAAGTAATTAGTCACTCAGGAACACCAATTGGTGGGATGAAACCACATGTTACAGATATCTACGTATATAAGAATGACTTGCCAGACATTCAAACCGTATGCTCGTACCGAATACCAGTTGAAACACTGTGAGAGAGAGATAGAGACGAAACTCTGTAACGATAACAAGGTATGTAGAACACCCGATATGTAAGGTTATGTATAGCATGATCTGTATTAATTAGTTTTACTGTATGTATAGCCTGGTTTGCATTAATTAAATGTGTCCGCAATGCATAAAGTGGGAAAAAGTATTTATGTAGTGATGTCTTGCTGAGCATACTAACGCTTGTAGAAACTGTCCGTCCAGCAGTGGGCCACAAGGTACACATCACAGACACCACAAGGGATGCTACATGAGGGCTTTAAACAGAACAATTTCATACAACCCGCCGTCAGTGGTAGGGTATGTCCAACAAGTATGTGCCATAGCAGGGGATAGTATATGTTGATATACTGTCACAGCACGCATGTGTATGGGCATATAATGTCAATGACATATCTAAGGTGGTCCCGCTGTGCAAGTATGCTTTGCATTATGGGATACTATGTGAAATATGTGTAATGTATAGTATTGTAGGTAGATATGACAGATATTCTACACAGCATAACAGGCATATCATGCATACCAAAGGTATCGTCTATTGGCATGTACAATAACAGGATACATATGGCTTGTAGGCATGGGACATTGTAACACCATGATAGCTAATCTAAATGGAAGGGCTACCAAGTAACCATGCACAAAGGACATGTAATAGCTTCACAGGTGCATAGTGGGGTACTATGCAGTCTGGCAAGTCCATGTGTAAGCACAACTACAGTGTTCATACCAGTGGCACCTCTCTAGGGTAGTGTCCTGTGAACAGCAGAGCCATGTGTCACCTGCACCTCTGCACAGTACAGCCACTGCAGTGATCCCAGACCTACATGTGTCTCCCAACCACCAAGGGAGGTATCACATGAACAGTGCTACTGAGTGTCCCTGCGTGATGTACATAGGACTCATGTTCCAAAGCATGGTGAGTGTCCGGTTTGGGAATGTAACCCTCAAGCACATCCCACTCATTGTGGCGTGTGTGCACATATCCATGAGCATGTTGCTCAAAGTGGCTTTTGCTTATGTCGCGTATGAGGAGTATATCCATTAATAATGTTGTGGACATGGGCCCTGTCTGATCAGCAGAGGTCACCCCTGAGTATGTAGTATGCAAATGTGTACAGATGTGGTGTCCGTAGTACAGCCGCATACTTAAACTGTCAGAGCTCAGTAAACGTCATGGCGTGTTAATGTTGTGGTATGTAAAGCTGTAGCTGTTGTGTAAGGTACATCCTAAATGGGGTGGTGTACCCTTGAATGTGTGTAGAAGTCTTGAGTTCAGAGGTACAATGGGTGCCTATGTACCAGCTACACACCCAGTACAGATAAGTGTGGCCACGTAGAAGGATATCCACGCCACAGTGGCAATACGGTAACCACAGGAGTGGGTGCGACATATGTGTGTACTGCAAACATGTACAATGTGATATGTATGTAGGGGACTACTACCCATGTGATAGTCAGTGGGTGAATGGTGTAATGCAAAGGTGATGTTCATGCACCTTGTGTCATGCAGCTTGATGCCATGATAGTCATATCAGGTATCTGTCACAGTGACACCCATATGGATGGAGTCAGTATCAGCTGGTGGAGCAATCATGGCACTTTGTATGCAGGGGTTTGTAAAGCTAGGCAGAGAAAGTCCCCTATGCTAGCCTGTACCACAGGGAAGCATATACTGAACATGAGGGGCCCTATGACTGAGGACTGTGGTATGACAAATGTAACTGAAATGCAGTAGGTACTATGGTATGCTGGCCTCACTGTGTGTGTCCTGTCCATGAGCCACATTGCATAACATCCTGAGACATAGGGTACGATGTGCAGGTGGATGTGTATGTTGTCAATACCAGAATGGTGCTGAAAGGCAATGAGAGGACAATGTAGGATGTGTGGACTCCCGTACCATCAGCAACTGCCCTGGTAACTGTATGAAAGGAGTCCACAAGGTGTAGGGGCCATGCTCTGGCCCTAACAAGCCCAACCCAGGTGGCATCAAAGGATGGGAGCCCAACAATGTCTCTGTGAATGATGTCCTTGATGATGTGCCCCATAGCCATGCAGAACAGTCCAGTCAGGTGTGTAGGACTATAATCCCACTCGTGCATTGTGGTGCCACCTGTGTGTAGTGTGATAAATGCTGCTGTGTGCCATTCAGGGGCTACAATGTCTAAAACAAGGCTATTACTGAATATGGTGGCCTAGTGGGGAGACATGTCATTCAGAGGTTTGTGGACATCACAGCCTGGGACGTCAGAAGGTGACATGGGGCCAGTGTCCCAGGACATATAGAGTGCAGGTTAGTACTGTGTAGGTGTGACCGCAGGGACACCACAATGTTCCTGTATGGATTGTGGCCCTGTAGTGAGTGAGAGGGTGTAATGTTAGCATTGAATCCATCCTCCAGCATGTTGCCAGCATCACATGGGTCTGTAATGTTCCTGAGTGACTGTTGTATGTGACAGCAGATGTGGGTGTTGCCATCGACTACTGACATACCACCATAATGCCTGGTGGTACACCCCGGAATGTGTCACAGTAATGTTTACGTAGCTAGTTTTGGAGTATGTGATGAGGGATCCTGTGGCCCTACCAAGGCTGACCAGTGAGCTACCCCACCCATGGGAATGTACACCACTGTGCAACAGCCTACACCTGTTGTTGTACATCATATGTCCATGGAACATGACCACCAGAGTGGCGTCTGTTATCTGGTGTGTACCATCATGGCTCTGTGTGGAATAGCATGATCCATGCAGTTGTGTACATGCTAATGAAGTGCACTGGGGTATGTTTCAGCATTTGTATGTGCATCGTCCATCTGCACAGGTGTCATGACGTTAACAACCGCTGTCAGAAGACGTCTGTAGTAGGTGTTGTAGTACTCATGTACTGTGTATGCTGTGATGGGTGTGGTGCCGGGATGTGGCTAACAAGGTTGATTAGCATATGTTCGGAATCCACCAATGAGGGGATAACCCCAGGTGTGTAACACCAGTCAATTGGTGGTAGTGTTCATGTCAAGGTTAATTTTAGTCTTGGAGGTGGTGTGTATGGGTTGATCCAGCAGAGTGGAGGTTATGACTCATGGATGTGTCGGTACATGAGTGGCTATCCCAGTTAAGTGTGGGGTAGTGTCAGTCACACATCAGTAATAGCTGTCTGAGCCCCACTGTCCAATATACCAACAAATGAGGTATGTTAACCGTGGGGTATGATGTTGAATCTGTAGTTTGTTCCAATGTGTATAGCAGTCCCGGACACAGTTAGTTGCACATGGAGCACCTCTGATGCATTGTGCTAAGTAACTAGCCAGGATGTGTGCACAACATAGTGGGATATGGGAACCCCTCAGCTGTGGGTGTGTCGGTCCAGGTATGTGCCTGAAAGGTATGGTCTGTCTATAACTTGTCATTGCAGGTGTGCTCTGCAGAGCCTAGAGGCAGGTCCCAGTCACTGCAGAGATATTGAAGTGGTACATTATAAGGTGTGCCTTGCCTGCGTGCATCACAGAGGAAGATGCAAGCATTGTGTCACATGACCTCATGTCGTGATTGCCAGTTCCCATTCTGCCGGTGACTGTTATTGGAAACTGTGCAAGACAGGCAGTATAGAAGCAGCAAGAGCCTTACATGTGAGCTGTACTCCCAGGGCTGACAGGTGCAAGTCATCTGTGCCACAGCATTGTGTTTGACCAGGTCAGTCAAAGCGGACAGATACCAGATGCCTGTGGAATGACAATAGGAGCATAGGCAACTGTTGAAGTGACACAGTCGGTCATTGTACAGTGGTATCGTGTCCGGATGAATGCATAATGCTCCCCAGGGCTTGGCCCACACCCTCAGGGCTATAAGACTGGTGAGCTATTGCATGTCCTTGCACACGTAGTCTGTGAAGTGGCATCTCAGGGCAGTCACACTAACATGGAGAATGACAGTCACATCGTACCTGGTGAGGTGTGGCATGGGTGCATAGGTTATATTGCAGAACCAGTTACTTGACAGCAAGATGTAAGCGACTATCGCCTTGTGTAGCCTGCTGTGTGGAACTGCAGTGTGACTCCCTACAGAGTCACCTATGACTGGTGTGTTGTGAATGTTATAACTCCCCATTGGCTGTATGTGATGGGCACACATGAGTCTGTGGGCTATAAGTTGGTGATGTTTTCCATGATGGGGGCTACCACTGGTGCCTACACAGAGTATGGAGACGTACTGCACAAGTTTTCCTCGTAGTTGTGGCCTGTGGTGGAGATCATGCGAGACTATGTGATGGGTGGGGTGTGTTGCGAATGTTACACATCCCCACATGACTGTCAGGTGCAGTCAGGGATGGTGACAGCATTACCCCCAGCCATAGCTGTCAACCTCCTGTCCCCAAAATGAGGAACATTAGCCCTCATAATGTGTGACAAATGGGCAAAACATGGAACACTTACTACTGGCTTACTATCAGCTTCAACTAGGAAGGGCATATGATGGCTAAAATAGGCTGGTTTTACGTATAAAAAAGATATTCTAATGAATTAATATGATTCCCATCTATTTAGCCATGGCTAGCAGTTAAACAATTTCCAACAATGAATGTGTGACAGACCCTTTCAATGTGGAACCTTGAGGAACATGCACTTTTTAAGACCCCAAATGAGATACATTCCTCGTAATGAGGTACACTTGAGAGCTATGCCCCCAGCATGGCTGCAGAAGTGCATCCCCCACAGGCTGTAGTGTCGTATGTTGGAGGTGAGCATTGAATGTGTACATGAGACAATTGCTCTATTGCCACATGTATGACATATCCATCATATAGACAGGCAGTAGCACTGGTACATGACAGTTGGACATGCCTGTATATACAACCATGTCCCACAGGATATGTGCATTACGTGTGTACAACAGCTGTTGTACCATAAGCAAGCTGGGGAGTGTAGGCAGCAAGTGTACCTGTGGGAAATGGTGTGGAATGGGTGCTATATTAATCAGTAGCTCATGACATGCTCACAAGTTCTGAACAAGTGCCTAGCATGACCATACAATACAGATAGGGTGTTGGAAGTGGTGATGACAGTCATTATGGGTGGCACCGCAGTATAACCCTGCTGAGTATGGTGTGCATGTCCATGAACCATTATCACTGTAGATGTTAGCAGTACAGATGTACAAGACAGCACGGATGTTTGATTACAAATGCCTTTGTATGTCACAGGAGTGTTCCACCAGTGGCCTGTTGACAGACTCACAACAACAAAAGGTGCAAGAGTGACATGTGCATATCACACCAGTGCCAGCTACAGTAGAACAGGGTTAATGTGTTGTACTCCACCCTCATTGTAGCCCATACCACACAGACAAATGTTAGGCATCTGTGTATGCAAGGCTGTGAATGGCCATGACCTATGAGTATAGCTGTGTCAGTGTTGTGAACAACATACAGAATGGGCAGTGTGGGTGAGGTGTGTGACATATGTGCACAGTCTGATGGATGATACCAGCATTGTCACCGCTAGGTGAACATCCCTGTACCAATTAACTACTACCTAGGCTGTGGTCAACATTATGGACACTGTGTAAGGGATGGTGCTGTGCAGTGCACCCCCCCCGACTTGGTGACATCTCCTGGCCCCTTAGGTAGTCATACGAGGTACCCATGTCATGTCAGGGTGCCATCCATGAGCACGGAGATCACTGGACAGGCATATACAGCACTGTGGTGACCAATATTGGATCACATACCACCTTTAAGGGGTAATGGCCATGCGTGGATGGGCGATACCAGCCTTCACAATCCTCACCTCCACTATGCAGCATGACCTTGCAGAAAGACATTTGCTACACCATGATGATGGACATGCTACATGTCCATATCCTGATCTGTAAGACATATGTCATAGACAGCCACCATCCTAATACTAGGATCGCCACAGACTGGACAGATCCCTGTGCCATATATGTGACATACTCCCGCCATACCATGCAACCCTGTCCATCAAAGCTGCACATGTCATCCCAGTCATACATGGTGTGATGGCCACATGGTAGATGTACTATCAACTGACTGGATCAGTAATGTGGCACTGATGCACCTTGCAGTGGCATAATGGCTGTCTGTTACAGCTTGGAAACCTTGCCCGCACATGCTATGGTTGATAACCATCCCTGCGAATGACGTCTGACTAGCCATTGTCCCATGTCTATCACATGTGCAACACAGGCGATCTGTGGCAGGATGTTGAACAGTTGTACAGTGCTGTGCAGATGTATATGGCAAAACACATGCATGTACAGGTGTCCATGCGTATGTGTGCATTGTCACTGCTCAAGTCCATTACGGCTGTGTCTGTGTTGATATGTGACATATACACAGCATCAAGGTCAACAGCATTACCGTGGACACATCCAGGCATGTGCAGATAGGTAAGAACACAAGTTTAGGCAAATAGACATGCCCACAGCAAGACAGTATTCACATGGAGTATGAACACTGTAATGAGGTGACACACATATACGGTGATGATATCCAATGCATAATGGGTGTGACATATGTGTGACACAAACGCGTCAGTCATGTCAGTGTCATGATGCTTTGCAAAGATAAATGTGCAGATGTACTAGATGTCATAGAAATGTATGTGCAGCAGTATCTCTGTACATCTCTGAAACTGTGACCTGTCACCATCATTATGTCTTACAGATAATGCCCCGTACACGCCTACCAGCATACAGCCGCCAGGAGGATGATGTCCTCATCCCACAGCTCCATGAGAACTATGACTTGTTGTTCAGCCATGTGCCACAGCATGCCCAGCAGCGGGATGACCTATGGCAGGATCTATGCAGGAGGGTGAACGATGTGGGTGGCCATAACTGTACCTACCAGCAGGTGCGCAGACACTGCACGGACTTGATATGACATGCAAAACAGCGTACCACTGCAATTGCCAGGGAACAAGGTGGAACAGGTGGTGGGCCACCAACTCAGCCCCCACTCACACACACTGAGGAGCTACTGGCCAGTCTGGGGGCACCCAGGGAACAGCATCCACAAACACAATCTGCCATTGTGGAGGTGGGTGTCTCCCAACCAATGAGCCTGGAGTTGCCTGGTAAGTCAGTACTGCACATATGGCTATTATATCCCATTTAGTTGTATGTGTCACTGTACATTATGTAAAGTAACAACATATGCAAGGTATGTGGACACACATGCTGCATACTACAGTATGCTACTCTGTGTATGCACACATGTGAATACTATATGCTATTACACAGGTGAATGTGTTAACATGCACAGTGCACCCTGTGGCTGTCATACAGTCATGGATAATGTTCATACTGCTGTGTCACCCCTATACAGGTACCTCTAGCATGCCGCACAGACATGAGTCCATTGCAGGTGAGACTGTCATCAGTATCAGGCATGTTACAGTGTAGATCTATTTGCCATGTGGCCAGTTAACACTTGCACACTTGATGTTTGTACCAGTCACGATATACAGGTCGCATCACCCATCATTTACACAGGCCACCCATGTGCAATATATACAAACGAAATGATACACTGACTTGAAACCACAGTACTTGTCATTGCGACATGTGTGGTCAGCTGTGCATACAACAGTGGAGGTGTTCTACAATGGAGGCATATGTAGTATGCATTGGAACAACATGTGTGGTATGCACACAGTACCACACAGTGAGCTGTGATATGGGCAGCCCACAGGTGTCACCAGTGTGTCATATGCCCCTGCATTGGGTGCACACATTGTGATGTGCCACCTGACATGTCCCAGACACGTAGTGTTCTGTCTGCAATATTGTCACACTATCGCATGACCTATACCCCACATACAAAACATACAACCCGTTGTTTGCATAGCCCTGTGGATTGTGACATATCTGACATCTATGGGTGTATGTCATATGAGACAACACAGACATGTGCGATAGATGGCCATCACACACATTTGGCCAACACATGTGCACACATGGCCATGGGGGATGGCCAGAGACATGTAGCCACACAGTAGATGGGATGTGTATACACCCTGTTGCACATTGTCCACACATGGTCCAATTATAGCCTTAGCTGACCGATTATACAGTTGATGTGGTACACTGGACATCCTAAAAGCCTGTGCACAGCTACTGGAGGTGTCACTGAAGTCTACCATATAAGATCTGTTGAACATCACGACTGTGTCATAGCATGCAGTTATGGCTATGCAATGTGTACATATTATGCATTCTACAGCAATATAGATGCCTCATGATGCCATGCAATGGCACAGTGTCTGTACTTCACACTGTATAGCAATGTAGACAGCTCACACTACCCTCCCATGCTGATGCACATTTGCTAAACATGCATTCTATCTGTAGGGCATACAGACAACACTGCAATGTGAAGCCCATTATGATGCTGTACATGTGTCAGGACACCATTGTGTCAGACATGTATGCATGTTAATGTACATGTCAGCAGATTACATGTGAAGGTCACATCAGCCATGTGTACTGTTATCCTGTTCTGGGCCACATGGTGTATCACGGGGATGCATGCATACTACCATGATTGTGTGAACTGCATGGCTACTGATATGACACCTGCTTGCTGTAGTGTGCACCCCAGGGAGGTATGCTTACTAACACTATTAATGTCTGAGCTGCATGCCCTCTGCTGTATCACAGGCATGCTGCATGCCATCTGTCAAATCACATGCATGGTGTGTGTGTGTGTGTGTGTGTGTGTGTGTGTGTGTGTGTGTGTGTGTGTGTGTGTGTGTGTGTGTGTGTGTGTGTGTGTGTGGGTGTGTGTGTGTGTGTGTGTGTGTGTGTGTGTGTGTGTGTGTGTGTGTGTGTGTGTGTGTGTGTGTGTGTGTGTGTGTGTGTGTGTGTGTGTGTGTGTGTGTGTGTGTGTGTGTCTGTGTGTGTCTGTGTCTGTGTCTATTGTACTTTAGAGTATTTCTTTGCATTCACAGGTGATGTAGGTGCGTTACCCTCCTGTGGTCTATCTGATGTTAGTGTCCCCACAGATACTAGCGGTGATGAACATATGCATGAGGTACAGACAGGGTTGTCAGGGGCTGAATCTGTGCCAATGGTTACCATCCCAGCTATGTCCCCCTCTACCCCGCACACAGTTCTGCTGCCAACACATACCACATCACCAGTGGCCATAGAGGAAGGACAGTCAGCGTCTGTTAGCGTGGAACAGGAATGTGTGGTGGCTACAGAAGGTGTGTCTACACACCATGGTGTCAGTGTAATGACTGCAGATGTGCCACACAGGCATGTGGCCGGTGCTGCTCATAGGAGAACCTCTGGCAGACATGCACCTGCAGAACAGAGCGCAGCAGCTGGTATCACCAGACGCATGTTCCAGACTGTAATGGCAGCACAGGCACGTGCTGAATGGCAGAACAGAGAAGGGCAGAGGCTGCAGAGGGCTGCTATCCATACCCTAAATGACAACACCCAGGCATTGGCAAATGCTCAACAGCAGATTGCTGATGTTCTGGATAGGCGATTGGGTGACATGCTCGGAATCCTTGACCATGGCATGGCAATCCGCGAGTGTGAGCTGTCTGTGCTGGAACATCTGGTAGGAGTGAGGCGTAGGCCACATGGACGTAGGCCAGCAACACCACCTAGTGTAGGTCGACGTGAGTGTGCCACCTCACATGCCCACTCCCATAGTGCCGGTAGCAGTAGCAGTGCAGCTGGTGCTGCGCTGTCCACACCAGGACACAGCAGGCCATGTGGACGTGGCCCTGGACGTTCTCATCGGGGACACGGTTCCAGTGGACATGTGTCATCAGACAGTAGCCAATCTGTACCTCCACCTGGTAGTGCCCATGCAACCCCAGGCAGGCACAGGTCACGTGGCCGTGGACGGACACAGTGAGCTGTACAACCTGGTCTGTACAATCTGGAGCTGTCAATTATACCCCGTGTAGGCCTCACAAATGGCAGAACTGTGTACACACATACACGCACAGAGCAAACACAACTGTAGGGCTCCGCAACATCCACATGCATTCTGAACAGACATGTCCAATCAAATCTCCGGCCCTTACACACACACACATGATGTCATCCATTGGTGCAGCCTATGCCCCTGGCAAACATATCACCCTGTGCATATGATGAAGCCTGTGCCGCATCCCTGTCATCCACACCATCGGTGCAGGGATATGCTCAAATATTCTGATGCACAGGGTGAACAGCATAGTGAGAGGTGTATGTAATATTACCTGTGTATGCATAGTGAGGGATGTGTATGTTGCAGTGGTTGTGTGTGAATACTGAGAGATGTGTATGTGACATAGGTTGTGTACTGTCGACATGCCCTGGTCATACCATGTAGTTCAGGTGCAGCATGCATTGTGATGTGTTCACGGTATGTGTCTCGGTTACATCTGTAGCACCATGTTGGTAGTGATACCCTGGTTCCCTCCTATGGTGTACTTGCATGTGCCTACAGGTAGCAGTGTTTGCAGTCCCCCATGTGTAACTGTGGATTACTCACAGGCATGTCTGGCAATATCAGCATGCTACATGTACCCTCAACCTGACTGTTGGAAACACCAACATGACACAGATGTCCGCACATATACTGCATCTGACGCATGTGGTCAGTGGCACAGGCTATAGTGGACAGAGACGTGACATGCATAGCAGGACACATTACAGGTATGGTGACATGGTGCAGGAGTTGTACACAGCAGTCTGGCCAATGATGATGTGAGGTGTCACTTGGTAGCTGGAGGCCACACTGTGTAGCAGTAGGACCCTGTAACAGTACGGGAAGATGGCCACATTCACAGGGTGTACACCACTATAACGCACACCCCATAGTGTTAAGGTGGGGACCCTTGCCTATGTGGTCATCACCCTCACAGTACTATGCACCCACACGATGTGTCACAGAGAA
Organism: Protopterus annectens; assembly: GCF_019279795.1. Lineage (NCBI taxonomy): Eukaryota > Metazoa > Chordata > Ceratodontiformes > Protopteridae > Protopterus > Protopterus annectens. The sequence continues at coordinate 1,785,059,388 of NC_056744.1, read as the reverse complement.
GGAACATGCACAGGTAGCCAGTATGGCTGGGACCTATGGTATCAACAGGGTGGTGCACTGCATCACCATTACGGGTTAGTCACCACGTGGGGTTAGTGATCATTTCTCACTGTATATTAGCATACACCCTCACACCAAGCACCAGACATACATACACACACACACACACACACACACACACACACACACACACACACACACACACACACACACACACACACACACACACTCACACTGTGGTGACCACACATGTGTATACGGACAGCCGACGTGTGTGATGCACCACACCGGCCAACGTCATGCTTCCCACACTGACGTATGTACAGATCTCTACAACGATGTACAGGGATGTGTAACAACTGGGACATAATCCCCACAATATGTGGCATCTCTGGTCACACATTCAGACACACATGGCAGTGCTGGGAATGATACACCTGCCATATGATGACACTTTGATGGACATGCAGCGGTATTGATTGCATTATGTGTACCAACGCTATGTCTGGCAATTGTGCTGCTATATGCACACAGGAGGTTGTAGGTGTTACAGGTGCCATGTGACATATAGTTGGTAACACCTGACTGCTGTGTATGCGTTATGTCAGCACCATCACGTAACAGTGACATAGCGTACTATTTGCACATGGCATGATAGGATGGTGTGTGACACAACTGTGAGCCACCCCCTGCACACATACATCTACACAGGTGGTTCACCACTTTATGTACACACATCCCTCCATACGTGCTGTTTGTATGTCACAGTATACAGGTGTCAATGATGGGGCTGCATTGCGACTGCATGTCGTAGTTAGGTGCAACTATGTTACGGACATTGGCCACTGCACATGCATGGTTGCTGCATGCACAGTACAGATGTCACATGTGTCTCCTGTTGCCATGTTTGTATGCATTGCTATTGTTGGACATGTGTGTTGACATACATAACACATGGATTGTGGTATGATATCACGGGTGTCACAGGCGACCAGTACAAGGGTATGTGTCCCAGTCAACATTGCTACCCCCTGTAGTGTGAGCATTCAACAGACATGGACCCACCTTCCATTTGCGTGTGTAGCATTGCTTAGGCCACTGTTATGCACGGGGTACATCAAAGGCTATGCTATGTATGTATGTGTTGTGCATGCAGTCCATGCACACATCCACACAATCACATGTATGACATATCCAGACGTGTGTTCATTGGTGTACAGCAACAGTCATATGTCACAGCTGTGTAAGGGCCGTGGTATGTCTTGAGCTGACCTGTTCATGTATACTGGTATCGTTGCAATGCATAACACCTGTTGGATCCCTGTCGGTACATGTGTACTCTGCACAGCTGGTGTACACCTCTGTACAGCCCAGTGGTCATGTGTCACATGGTGTTGTGGTACTGTAAGGCTGTGTATTGCTGCACCGACGACATGGTGATGACTTGACAGCTACAGTGTACACTGCAGTGTGTACGTGTGACCTGCACCTGTGACAGCTGTGATGGCAGCTGGGTGTGTACAGGTCACTGCATGTGTGTGACCGCCCTGTGCGTGAGGACAGTTATACCTTACTGTGCCCTTCTGTACTGTGCCCTTCTGTGTGTACACTCCATCTGCATGCACGACAGCCCTTTGCAACAGCTAAGTGTGTGAGCATGCCCAGTATGCTGTTGTGTAGATGGACACACAGTACAGTCCATGTACGCAGTTGTGTTGATGGACACACGGTACAGTCCAAACTGAGACCTTCCGTGTTTACACTCCATCTGCATGCAAGATGGCCCTTTGCAACAGCTAAGTGTGTGAGCATGCCCAGTACGCCATTGTGTAGATCGACACAGTACAGTCCGAACTGACGTATATTACCAGGTGTGCCGCCATGGCCAGTGACACCTTGTGTCGGTGATGTCCCTCTGTGCATGGGCATGGCCGTTGACATCCTGTATTGCCATGGTGGTTATCCAGGCAACAGATTTCCGTATTCAACATCAGGATGGATGCCTACCGAGTACACACTGGGTGACTATCTTGAAGGGTGTACTGTCTGTGGTGCATACTGTGTCTATGTATTGTTGTTGTAGTGCTCCATACATGTATAGTTACCCCGAGTACACCACTGCCGTGTGTTTGTGTATGTCTACCATGGGACAGTACTATGTCTGATCGTACACTCTCTATACAATCCCTGCCGGCGTCCTGGCATTTGCGGATGATGACACACGCCTAGAAGAATGCCTGTGGGACTGCGTTTAGTAATCTCAGTAGCGCATTCTATAAATGTGTCATGCTGTAGTGTGATAGGGTAGTTAGGTGTATGTTCGACTCCCAGCCCTGCCAAGTGTGTGTGTGTGTGTGTGTGTGTGTGTGTGTGTGTGTGTGTGTGTGTGTGTGTGTGTGTGTGTGTGTGTGTGTGTGCACATGCTCCCATCCACCTGGGGACTCAGGTTATGCTTTTAAATGCTTCACACCACAGATATATCCTGCTAACGTCTTTGCCTTTGCGGATGTCGACACGCTCCTAGAAGAATGCCTGTGGGACTGCTGTGTTTAGTAATCTCGGTAGCGCGTTCTGTAAATGTGTCATGCTGTAGTGTGATAGAGTAGTTAGGTGTATGTTCGACTCCCAGCCCTGCCAAGTGTGTGTGTGTGTGTGTGTGTGTGTGTGTGTGTGTGTGTGTGTGTGTGTATGCGCATGCTCCCGTCCACCTGGGGACTCAGGTTATGCTTTTAGATGCTTCACACCACAGATGTATCCTGCTGACGTCTTTGCCTTTGCGGATGTCGACACGCACCTAGAAGAATGCCTGTGGGACTGCTGTGTTTAGTAATTTCGGTAGCGCATTCTGTAAATGCATCATGCTGTAGTGTTATAGGGTAGTTAGGTGTATGTTCGACTCCCAGCTCTGCCAAGTGTGTGTGTGTGTTTCCAGCTGCATGACAACAGTACATTGCTTTTACAGTATTCGCTCACCATAACATCTGTGCGGCGTCTTTGCCTTTGATGCCGCTGTCTACAGGCTAGACGTATGCCTGTGTGATTGCCGTGATCTACTAATCATGGTTGCACGTTCTGTCACTGCGTAATGCTGTTGTGTGGTACAGTGGTTACGTTCATGTTCTGCTCACAACCCTGCCACATGTGTGTGTGTGTGTGTGTGTGTGTGTGTGTGTGTGTCTGTGTATCTATCTATATATATATATATATATATATATATATATATATATATATATATATATATATATATATATAATTTCTGCACATAACTCTGCTCTTGCATGGACAGCTGACTGTTTCATGTATCGCATATTTGCATAGCTTTCACATACCAATGGGATATGTTGCAAATCCCAACATTGTCTGTACAACGTTCGTGTTACGGGCGGTGTTACACACCCTTACAGGCATTTGCTGTATAGCTTGGCAGACATCTATCCTTGCTGTACTCTCACTCTACTCGTACACGCCGGAGGCTTCATGTATCATGGCCTAGTTTTGCTGTGTGTATGTCTATTTGTGCTGTGTGCATGGCTGTGGGTATGTCCCTCTATCATCATTTGTAAAGGTGACAGCCCTATAGGTACTTCATGTAGACTGCTGTGTCATTTGACATGTCAGCACATACCTGTGGACAGTACTGAACGTCCTACTGCAGCGCTTTTCATACCTTCTGAGTTATCTTGCAGTCGATAACGCTGTTTCCTCACACATGTATCTGTTTCTGATCATACCACTCAACCTCCTAGAGCAAACATCTGGACAAAGCCTTAACTGATAGTGGGACACATAGGGGCAGAATTTAAATATTGCTCTTACAAACGTAGATAGTTGACACAATAATAGGTTTTGCATTAGGATGACTTTTCTGACGGATTTGGTGTTTTAAACTCACATGTTTGTCATTATTTAATGACTTCAGTTCTCAGGAATTTGCCAGAATGGTACTGATTTTAAGAGGAACACACCAAACATATGAGGCAAAATGCTGCACATTCTGCGTAAATCTGTACAGTTGCGGAGTATGTTTCTGATACAAGATATCAATTTTCTGACACCAATACACACACTGTATGGCGGCATCACAGGCCAGATGCCATTACATTTATATTGCAGGACACATCCACCCAGAGGGTTGTATTCCTCACAAAGGCCAACAGGTGCTTATCCACACTAATTATTCTATCATGTACCTTATGTGTACACCGGTATTTGCGCTTTCCGTCAGTGGCAGAGCTCACGTACGAGTATGGGGGACTGGACATTGTAACGGTGACACTGCATGACACCCTGAGGGGCACATTTCTTTTGAGTCTATTAACCTTCCACATTGACTTTCACAGGGCATGCATTGTCATTCACATTTGTCGAAGTACATGCTTATGACTTGTACATGTTTTGTCATTTGTCCTGACGTCTTTCTTCTTACCTGTCCACCTAGTATCACTAGTTCTGTACATGTATTTTGGACAGGTTACCTTCATACCTCTCACCTGTACACATTATGGGTAAACACCCTGACGTTTGACCTTTGCTCTTGTTACATTTGTGATAATAATGTGCCTTTCTGGTAAATTACTGGCAAGGCATTACGAAATGTGCGGTTAGATAATAGTGACTGACATTTCTATGTCATAATTAGTAACACTCATAACATTCGTATTCCTGACTACGCCAGTATTCTATCAATGTTCTGACTTTGTCTGGGGTATATCTAATATAGTCCCTATTTGTATTTCATGTACTATGCCTTAGTGCAGCTGTCTTATTCTGACAGTTTGCCAGGTATGGTTACCATCTTGGTCGTACGCATGTCCATCCATGATAATCGCCTACATGACACTGATATAGGTCCCTGCATATTCCCACAATGGTTTACGCAATATCCTGTAGATGGTTTGCCCCATTATTGAGAATATAGGCATGTGCTAAACCCACATCACTCCCATGGGGCGGACCTAATAAATCTGTGCCAAACAACACCTAGGCCCATTTCTGCATACCCATGATTCCCATACCTGACACCCCTCCACAGTACCCATTACACATATTTAATGTGAGCGGTACTAAAGTGTGGAGACACTTATAAGCACTCCCCACTCTCCGGATATCAGTTCGTACGTCATACATTCTATTGACACATGTGTTATTACCCTTGCACCTGCTACTGTTGCATGCACAGCTATATTGTATTTGCTGAGGTCACTTCTTTTGAGTCAATGATGGTTGACACTACGTATGGATCAATTTTTGGGGTCCTGCAATGGACACCTATATTCATGTTTAAAGTGTAGAACTTGCCGGACTGTCACTTTCTGGCCAATGGTTTGGAAAGCAGCGGTTTATTCACCTTTCGTGCATGTCTGTTTGTCTACCCATAATAGCTATGCCGTGGCCTATTTATGTACATATGTTATATCTACGGGACATATGTTTGTTGTGTATACATATATACATGTACAGTCCTCATTTCATAATTTGTTTTGGTTTACGTCTGTGGATTATGTGTATACACATATATCTATATCCATACCATACCTTTCCACTGTACAGATTGTCGCAGAATGTACAGCTGGTTGCCACTTATCTTTGGTGTGCTTTTCATAACCTTGTGTCTATCTGGCAATGTAGTGGCATTTCATTAAAGACTTACGTTGGGAAATACTGGCAAGCAGTTCAGGTTACGACTGCATACCCTTCAGAGAATCCATGCTACTGACACACCCGTTATTCTATCCACTTTCTATGTTTGTTCTGGCACATATCTGGGGATTGTCCCTATTTGTACCAGTAGTTTGCATGGCTTTGTCCGGTTTCATACTTTATGGGGTTAACAGGTTTGAGCCATGTATATATAACGTGGGGGAAACAGCATTCATTTACTATGCTGTGAGCGGATCACACACGCACAGGCGCACTTGCATATACATGTTGTGGGTTACATCTGTTTAATAGATATGTGTGCTTGCGTGGCCTTTCATACTTCTGACCGTAACACTTACATATCTGTAGTCCGGTTTATGGACTGGTGTGAAACACACGGTTCACCTTTACGTATTTAACTGTGTGTACAGCATGAACGCATTCATTACACTTTACAGGGATATCTGCAGTGGTCGTAGGTCAACCGGACTGCATTCACATTGGACGGATGCCGGAAACAGTATTCTGTTGCTGTTCTGCCTCATTGATATGCATACCCATAGTACTTAGCTACATCAACATACGCCTCACATCTTCACTTACAACACAGGCATCCATTCCCCCTGCTGTGAGAAACACGGTACTACATATTACACATTCCCTATTGCCTACTGCTGTAGACCCCAGCTGCATTGTTAATCACTCCGAGGATATGCAGAACACCAGGGCATATAGTCGTATCACATACACATTTCTGATTGTCAGGGTGTTCATGTAGTGATCTGGGTATAGGCTTGTCCGCCTGGTGAACGGAACTTCCCTGGCTGAGTTCAAATGTCAGATGAAGCATGTGGACAGGGAGCTTCTCCCTATTATGAACATTTTTACCTGTATTTATAGGCAGGTGTTTGGGCACCTATCAGGAGCTTATTCTGTTGGCTGTACATATTATGGGTGAGGTTGTTATGGTCCATACTCCACGGTGAGGGGGGGGGGTGTTTCCCATTCACATTTGACTATTACCTGTATTCATTCATACGGGGATTATTTTCTTGGACATGATGTGACTACAGGTATGCAGTTGTACATTACACAAATGTCATGGGTTGTTACTGTACATATGTATGGACCATACCTCTCAACCTCTTTGAGCAACAAATCTGCGCAAACCCTACATGATGGGCAGAGTAAGAGGGACACATTTTAACTAGTTTCCTTACAAGCTTATAATGTTGATAGAATACTAGGTTTTGCATTATCATGACTCTTCTGCGGGATGTGGAGTGTTATACTGAATCCTCATTATTTTGTGACGTCAATCCACACCTATTTACCGGACAGACACAGATTGTCGGAGGCACAAAACAATATGAGCCAACACTCTGGTCATTCTGTGAATATCTGGGCAGTTGAGTGATATGGTACGAACCTCTGTAATACGCTGTTGTGTTCTGCACGGCAGTAGCTCGGCATTAGAGACAGAAGTCGGGACGTGCTGGCAGACAGTTGAGTTTCAGACTTCATACTCTGGACATTAATGCCATTGTGCAAACTGTCATTCTATGATATATCTATGTTTATCCATCCACATGGATATATTCCTGCTTGCACCTGTTATACATTCTAGGGATCTCACTCCTCTGAGCTCTCCATACTCCTGCTCCTCTCTACCTTCCAGCTTAACCAGACTTAGCTGACACTCACTTGACTCCAAGTATGTCATTGTTGTAAATTTCTGTATTACCACTACAAAACTCTGGATTTGCACTGTCTTATTATGCACATTTTATGCATGTGTATTTCCTGACTGTATGCCTTTTACTCTTGTATTTTACCTTTAACATTATGTAGCCTTTATTTCCTTGTATTGCTTGTGGAGCTTTTCTACCCGGGCCTCCGCTGTTACTGGGCACTTCTTCACCCAGTGGACTTCCCGGGTACTCAGACTGCACATAAATGAATAACTTCTAACAGCTATCTTTGCATATTGTACTTGCTGTTGTACCTTTGTCTCACTTGTATTCATGACTCTGTCCAGATATCTAGCTCACACAGGTTGTCAGGTATGGTCGGTCATGCCGCCACACACTAGGTATCCCTCACACTTCATCAGGGTTATCCTGTTAATGTCGGGTGTCTTCCTTACCCTTCTGCCATTTGCCACTATGCGAGTGTGCAGTATATTCTCCCGCATATTTGTGTGGGGACACGTGCGTCACGGGAAGGTGTTTTATCCTGGGTACTAGGTTATGCATGACCACTCAGGTCTGGACAGTGTCTTGGACCTCTACTTCACGTTTTGACTTGTGTCCAGATATCTACAGGATTGGACATCTTGTCGTCATACCCATTCTACTATTTACACAGGTTACTTATCCCGTAAGGGATATTCCAGAAATTGGACCATTCCACACAAAAACGATATTGAAATGTATTTTGGCTTTATGAAAATGTGCAGGAGGTTTAACATGCAGGGAATACATGGTTTGCTATCCTGACACTGCCTAGGGTGACAATACCTACTACATATGCGTAGGGGTCGGTATGTGTAGCTGTGTCTGCAACGAACCAGTGGGCCACGTACGGGTGGATTTGGTGGATGTTCTGTTATGGAGGTGGGTTGTGTGATGTGGAGGGTATGCTGGGTAGCCCATTATGCAGCCAGATGTGTTGCATTTGTTATGGCCAGTTCCATCAGGACCAACCTGTGGGTATGTGATGGTGACATATCTATACATTTTGATTGCACATTTACATGATACATATGTTTGTGGGATTGTGTTCTACACTATGGCCTGTCTGCTTGTCTTGCAGCTGTTTCTCCATGTGTTTGTGTTTATGTCCACTTCACCCGCTGCCCCCTCCTATACCTCTGGTTCACCTTTTCTGCATCGACACAGTATCGCTTTATGGTTTTACCATTACCCATCCACCCCTCACATGCAAATGACTCACATCCGATAGCTCACTACTTTTGTTGTTGGGCCATGACACGCCAGAGTAGCACATTGACTGCCCTACAGGTGTCGGGTACCTTTATGGTTGTGTGGACTACCCTGCCATGTTTGCTTCCCATGCTATACCTCATACACATAGGTACACCCATACTTCACTTTCATTACTTAGTTGGTATACCCGGTACTACCCGCTGCTGTGTCACATACTAGTTTGGCTTCTACCGATGACTCCCGGTTTTGCAGACCTGTTGTACTCATTGGGGGGATGGCACCTTTTCCTATGTCCATGCTATTCCTTCCACATATACGACTGTTGTGGACAATGCCTCCCCACAGTCTACGGTACTGTTTCCACCTTTTCAATTGGCCACAATGTAACATTTATGTGGACACAACACATTTTACATGCCGACACATACCCACGGTCAGTTCGGCAGATAGAACTTACAACTCTTGCCTATATCTAAGCTTTAGTCTTGTAGCATTTCGGTGGCTTATTCTTTTTCTTATGACATTTATGTAATATACGTGTGGAGAACAACTGTTTAATGCCACTATTACATGATAGCTGAGGGATAATTATGTCCTATAATCTCTGCACATTTGCCATGTTTACAAGCTTGTGTCAGGACACATCTGGCCACAGCGGTACTGTCGCTCGCAAAGTGGGATAGGTGGTATTCTTAGTCGATGGTACGGGTTATACTGTTCCTTTCGGCCTACATGTGTCCTGATTCATTTACATATGTATTCTATTCCCTATCACATTTGTTATGTGGGATACAGACATACCTTTTGTATGTGACTATCACATCCCTTGTGGGATATGATTCGGACATAGTCACTACATATATCTACATTTCTCCTCGTGTATTTTGTTATGGACACATCTGCACAGCTACGTACCCTCCCTCACATTATGGGTCAGCTGGTAACCCTCTCCATTGGGCTGGACGTACCTCCTGGCGATGCCCTAGCATATGATATGTTTCACTTCCACATGGTATAGCTATCAACACTACGTTGGACTATGGGCACATGTTTTTTCTGTCATTTGTTCAAGGGTAGGGACCTGTTATTCCCTATCATGCATTTGTGTTTGCTTCTTCATTTTCTGTTCGCAGGGACTATCTTGCATGCTTTGTATACATTTCAGTCTCCACGGACACTGATAGGTGTGATTATTACTGCAGGCAGACTATAATATTCAGCAGTTTAGGTTGCTCATCGACAGCCGACATTGACATGCCTCCCTCCGCAACTTCATTACGCCCCATGCACTCGCGCACGTTTCCTATGCATGTGGCTGTGGTGGCTGCACGCCTTCATTAATATGCCTATGGCGCTACTACTCCATATATATGCCGCACGGCCGGTGCAAGCCTTACACCGGCCTTGCGCCGAGCTTCATGAATCCGAGGGTACTACTTCCACAGGTCCCTAAACATTAGTTATAAGTAAAGTGAACTAACTACGATTTTAATTAATACTATTTAATTTACTATATGTTCTGTTATAAGACAACAGAACTCTGTTTTTTATAAAATGAAGGCACTCATTTTACCTAATGACTTAACAAAAACAAACTGACTTCAGTATTTTAGGATTACACCTTTAAATTATGCGACTGTGCTTAATTGGTTTAATTGTATTAACAAGTATGAGTCACTAGGATAGTACTTAAACTTGTTTTTTCTTTTAGAGCACTATTGTCTGAAGAAGTTAGGAGAAGTGTTTCCTAACGA
>NC_056744.1:1785036546-1785044046 GCF_019279795.1 Protopterus annectens | reverse complement strand
TCTCAAAGTCAGTGTGCTAAACAGTCACAGCCCTTAAGGCCAAACACAATGCCAGACACACTTGTTATAGGTGACTCCATAGTCAGACACACTGATGTCCCACTCACCAGACTGAACAAGGAAAAGATCACAGTAAGCTGCCTGTCAGGTGCTAGAATCCGCCACATAACACAAGCACTCAGGTCACTCCACAGCAAGTACAAGTATGACTCAGTCATTGTCCATGCCGGTGTGAACGACCTGAGACGTACCTCCCTGGACTACATGAAAAGAGACATAGAGGAGCTCTCAGATTATGTAGCCCAGGCCGGTATGACCCTGACCCTGAGCAGTATCCTACCCTCACCAAGAATGATGCCACAATACAGAGACAAAATGATCAGCTTTAATAATTGGCTTAATTACTGGTGTCATTCTAAGGATCCAATGTCTGTCTGCCTGGGATGACATGCTTGACAAGCCATGCTGCTTTGCAAGGGACGGCTTGCACCTGTCACCCCTGGGCTTCCGGATATTGGCAAAGGCTCTTGCCACCCCCATAGTGCCTTTTTTAGGCAAGGCTCAAATGATAAACCTACCACCCTAGAAGACAAAAATGGAGAAAAACTAAGGGTAATACTGCTCAATGCCAGAAGTCTAAACCTCAAGATGCACCCTCGAAGCCCTCCTCAGTATGGAGAACATCGATGTCTGTGCTGTGACTGAAACCTGGTTCAAGGCTCCTGAGAGCACTCCAGCACTATCAGGTTATACCTCATATCATGCGTTCCGGCCCCAAAATCCGGACCGAACCACAAAAGGAGGGGGAGTATCCATATTCATAAAGGATACCCACACCTCCAGGTTAGTGGCAACGCACGAAGCATCGGAGACCATCCAGGTGCAATAAACCATAAGTAAAACTGCCCTACAGTTTGTAACATGCTACAGACCACCTTCTCAAACTCAGGAAACCCACACAGCCTTCCTGAAGACACTGGAAAGTATGAATGTCTCCAAACACCATCATATTGGGTGACTTCAACTACCCAAACATAGACTGGGAACATTACTCAAGCCCCAACACCCTAGCCCAAAGGTTCCTGGAGTTCATAAACTCAAATGCTATGGAACAACTAGTCACCATTCCCACAAGAGGAGAAAATATACTAGACCTGATCATCACAAACATGGGGACAAAATGCTCCACACCGAAGTATATCCTCATTGGTGAGATCAGACCATAAATTAATCTCACTGGAGATCCACATCCCCCCCCACCCCCAGCAAAAAAGACCACAGTGAAGAACTTCTCAAAAGCAAACTTCACACTTCTTAAGACTGGAGTGGTATCCTTCAAGGCCCCCGAGCCAGTGGAAATCACAACCCACGCTGCTGAAACCCTTACATATGCCTTCTACGAGCACCTCCAGGAATGTATGGATCAAGCAATCCCTAATAAAATCAAGACCCTTTCCACCAAAGGCAGGCGCCCGGTCTGGTGGACCCCAGCCATAAACAAACTCTACAACAAGAGGAGAAAGCTACTACATGACAGAGCAAAATCCCTAAAAGGGAAGGCATCTCTGATCAATACTAGCAAAAAACTACGATCACTCATAAAACCATCCAAGGCCAACTTTGAGAGAAAAATCACTAATGACACAAAAGACAATCATAAGGCCTTCTTTAGCTATGTTAGAAACCTGGGTGGAAGCTCCCAGATATGCTCAGAATTAGTCAAAAATGATAAAAAAATCACTGAACCCACAGACATTGCCAACATACTGGCAGACAGGTTCAGTGCAAATTTCTCCCCTCCCTCCCCCCCCCAAAAGGAGAAATATCTATCCCACCAGAGTCTAGCCTCCCAAACATCTCAGATGCCCAGGTGAGAGCTGCTCTCTCTAAAGCAAAAACACAGCATCAATGGGACCGACGGTGTCCCCGGCTGTGTTCTACGAACTCAATGAGGAACTAAACCCACACATAAGGCTGCTGTTTAATCTTAGCCTTACTACAGGATACACCCAAAGAATGGCGACGGCAACTGTGGTCCCACTCCACAAAGGCGGTGCTTCACGGACCCTGAAATTACCGCCCATAAGCTTGACGAGCCTTGTCTGCAAAGCTATGGAGAGGATCATAATGGAACTCATAAATAAAGACATTGGGGACCTACAGACACTGGATCCTACCCAATTTGGCTTTGTCAAGGGCAGATCCTGCCTCTTGAACTTGGTTGACTTTTTCGAAACAGTCACTAAGGCCATTGATGAGGGTAAGGCAGTTCACACAGCCTACCTTGACCTAGCAAAAGCGTTCGAGACAATACCCCACTCGGGAATCATAGAAAAGCTCACCAGCTTAGATGTAAACCCATATGTCACAAGATGGGTTGCAAAGTGGCTCAAGGACAGAACACACAGGGTTAGAGTTGCTGGTGCCATGTCAGACTCTAAGCCAGTCACGAGCGGTGTCCCACAGGGCTCAGTCCTGGGCCCCCTCTTGTTCGGCATTTATTTTTCTGAAGTGCAGGCAAACATAGGGGGATTGTGGCTGACAAAATTTGCAGATGACTGCAAACTGGGCACCATAATTGACACTCCATCAGACACAGACATCCTCCAGAGAGGTCTCATAGAAATGGATAACTGGTGCCAGAGCCATGGCCTTAAGCTAAATGCCAAAAACAGTATAGTCATACCCTTTGGGAAAAACAAGGTAACCCCTAATTACCACATAGGTGGTAATCCATTAAACACGGAAGAAGTTATCAGGGACCTGGGGACCCAAGTTGACAGTAACCTCTTTGACACTCCACATTGCCAAAGTGGTTAGGAAGACCTTCTACATTGCCCACCTGATCATGAAGAGATTCACATCCAGATCAGGAGAGGTCATTGTACCCCTGTACTCTTCACTTATCAGACCAATGATTGAGTACAACGCCCATTGAATGTACCTTACCCGACACCTGCAGCAGTTGGAAAGACCCCAAAAGTTCCTCACCAAAAGGATAAAGGGGCTCAAACATATGTCATACGATGCCCGACTGAAGAAACTCCAGCTCTATTCAGTCGCATACCGCCTGCTCAGAGGTGATCTGTGCCTGACATACAAGGCCATGTCCAACCCGGAATTAATGGACATGCTCCACCTCAAAAAATCCAAATCCACCAGAGCCACGAGAGCAAGAGACTTAAACCTCAACACGGATATAAATAGGACATGCTGGAGGGACAGATTCATCACCCAGAGACTCCCTACACTATGGAACAGAATCCCAGTCCATGTGAGGCAGAGCCCCTCACTGACTCTGTTCAAGAGAAATCTTGACGAGTGGATGGGAGATCGTAGGTTTACCCCGGGAATCATCTCTGTATCACTGCTGGACAGAAGCACAGCAAACTAATGGGTCTAGTATTCTCATCCTAAGGGGTGGTGAAAGCCACACACACTCTGGCTAGGCTTATAAATGCCCTAGGGCAGATAGCCTAGTATGAACCTATGAACCTATGAACCTATGATATGTTTCCCGACACGGGGAGAGTAGGCAATGTGTAGGTGTGTGTTCATATCCCACCTGTGTCCACCTGTGCCCACAATAAGGATGAGTAGTGGCAGGTGGGAGAACTATGGGTAAGCGATTATGGGTCTAGGTGTGCATGTGTTGGCTGGCAGACACATATTAGGACCGCCCCGTGGATCCGTGGGTATAAGTAATATTCTGATGTGGGTATAGCAGATGCCCATACCTCCCAAACTATAAGAGCACATCTACTGGACAGTCCGTAAACCATTGGGGGAATACATAGGGACCATATCATTGAACTGTCCCTGATTACCAGGGACATCCATGATTACGAATCAGAATCCTAACACAGTCTCAACTAAACCATCCTAGAACTAGTGATATTAGGAGGAAAGGTGGCGGAATACATGTGATGAATAATGACATGTAAGAGTCATAAACTGCATGCACCTCAGAAAATGTGTATGAATACATATGTGCTCTGTGTCCGTCAATGTGTCAGGTTAATAGCACCAACCTTCTAAATGTGTCCCTGAGGTCATTATGCAGTGTCCCTGATTCAGTGTTTATTCTTCCCCATTTGTATGAGAGGTCTGATAGTGAGAGAAAGTGCATGTTCCGCCGACTACCCTAGAAGATTGATAGAATAAAAGGTTTGGGGTTACCACCTGTCCACCTTTGCGAGGGACACTCCCTTGTGGGCAGTTGTGTCCTGCATAACTGTAATTAAGGCAAATTTCCTGTGATTTAGGGCAAAGACTACCTATATTGTCTGTAGTAGTAGCATAAAACAATTATGTTCCTCTGAAACACCTAAATGTTATAGGTAACAGTATAAGCAACTATAATGCTACAAGAGTAACCTTTTATTTAGGCGAAACAGTGAAGTACACTCCTTTTGAACTGGCTGTGGGTGTGTTGCCCTGCAAAGTCTGATGTCTGTACATACAGGTCCTATAGGGTTGCCACCTTTCCAAATGGCCAGAGTGGGACATATTCTGTAGAAATGTCTGACATTCCAGGAGTAAACATACCTACAGCCGGGCATAGTACAGGATTACACTTACTTGCACAAATAAAAGCTTAGTCTAGTTGCATTTGAATTGCTTATGCTACTTCACATAACATATATAAGTGTCATATATAAAATAACTGTTGTATTCAATTATTAATGAAACATAGAATATAATAATGTCCTGTAATCTGAACATGTGCTATGTCTTGATTATTTTCGCACTGTCCTCGCAAAGTGGGACAGGTGGTAGCCCTAAAGTCTTACCTTGGCCAATTGAGAAGGTGGAAAACCTATAATAGGTATGCGGTAGCATGACCCATCTGACGGATGTGGCTACCACAACCCAACTACTCATTTGTAATGCAGGGTCTCGGTTCCCATGTATCAGCCAGATGGGAGCAGAGTGTATGCGGAACACACAAATATGATTAATTCACTGGACAGGCTGCTGATTCCGTACAGTCAAACGCCATGCCGTCGCCTAATGGGCAGCCATTCCCAATAGTGTAGTCATGTAGTCCGATGTGATAAGCATTATAAGGAGGGAGCAGATTGTAAGAGGAACACACAATTATGAATGATTCACTGGACAGGCCACTGATTCCATACATTCGAACACCATGCAGTCACCTAATGGACAGCCATTCCCGATACTGTAGTTAGGAGTGGCCTTAAGTCAACTGGTGCCCTAGGCAGAGGGCACAATGGCACCGCCCACCACACCACCGAGTGCCCCCATCCTGGTCTACCTACACCAAATAAATACTGGTAAAGTGCACCCACTAAAGCGGTGCCCTAGGCAGCCGCTTAGTTGGCCTATGTCTAAGACCGGCTATGACTGTAGTCATGTAGTCCGATGTGATAGGCATCACAAGGTATGCCTAAGAGGAACACACGAATATGAATGAATCTCCGGACAGGCAGCTGATTCCGTACAGACGAATGCCATGCCATCGCCTAATAGGCAGCCATTTCCAATACTGTATTCATGTATTCCGATGTAATAGGCATCACAAGTTGGGAGCACATTGTATGAGTTACACACAAATATAATTGTGTCACTGGACAGGCTGCCGATTCCGTACAGCCGAACGCGATGCCGTTGCCTAATGGGTGGCCAATCCAGATACTGGAGTCATGTAGTAAGATGTACTAGGCATCACAAGGTAATATTGTGGTCCTCGCTCACACCCAGGGGTGTGAGTGACAGATGCAAGCACCAATGCCGGTGCATTAGCAAGTGCAGGAACAAGCGGGTGTAAGCGTGTTTGGCTACCAGTATGCGAGTATTGCATTGGTTAAGCAATGTAGAGGCTAATCGAGCGTAAGAGGCTGTAACCAGTGGATATCATACAGAGCGGTAATTCAACAGTATAGGAATGTATCCCATCATGTAGAAGTACATGTGAGTGTTTATGTCCAGCATATAGGTACATACATATATAGAGATGTATCAGGGGCATGCCATGTGGCAACAAAGCATTACAAATGAATGAAACGGGAAACACAAGCAACGCCTGTATTATGTAGTGGTGTTGCTCTATGTGATCACAAGACTCCCTCAGACAAACAATAGTTGTACATTGGCCGTATACATCACTCTGTGCATGTAATGTACATTAACACAACAGTACCTGTCCAGTCATTATGAGTGAACAGTACTCCTGCAATGTGCAACATCATCATCATGATAAAGGTAAATGGGGTAACCATAGAGGGACCGGTAGTGTTTTGTGTACAATGGGGTCATCCTCCTCACATGTCCCTGAACCATGTAGGAGTGATGTGCATACCAGGACCGTGCACCTGAGGGACAGTGGTGAGGATAACAGTAGTATGTTATGATGCATATTACAAGGGTTCATGTGTCCAGTGGGCACGTGTGTGTAATGGACAGCTATGTATAGGGCAGATGGTGTCCTAGGAGCCAAATGGTCTTATGTGTCCATAGGCGAGGGTCAGATGCTGGGGAAGGAGTGTAGGCATGGCCATGGAGGATAGGTAGGAGTACAGAAATGACAGCATACAGGGTTGGTATATGACACACGTGGGGGGGGGATACACCCTGGATGGGGATGGGTCTTCGGCATTCAAATGCCCATGGGAACAGTAGGATGGAGGTCTCCAGCCATAGGCAACTGCTACTGCACCTACAGAGCTGCAAAGGAGGCAGTGCTGGGGGCTGTCCAGGACAGGCAGCATCACCCTGTAAATGTGACACTCCGCTCTTGAACTGGCATATCTGGCTTCATAAACCCTTAGGGAGCCACCTACGAAACATGTCCAGGACCGCACAACAGCAGATATGTACCTGTCTGGTCCCGCTCCCAAGGGGGACATGCTCCATCCTCAGTGGTGGAGCAACCAGAAGGCGGTGCAGAGTCAACAGAGGTTGATGTTAATGGCTAGGCCCCAGATGTGCTAGTGCCTGGTGCCATGGTCAGCTGAAGTGGGACAGGAGGATCTGCCGGTACCTACCAACCCATTCGGCCTATAGTGTTGCATTTTAAACCCACATATGGCTTAGTGACAGACAACAGCATACAGGATTACCTATGACAGTGTGCATAGATATCACCAGCAACCCAACAGATTGTATACATTTGCAGAGGGAGCACAACACATGCATATATACCACATGGCAACTGCACAATGTGTAGTAGACGTGTGACTGCAGCTATGAACAGTTGCCCATCATTGGCTTGTCACTGGGAATCCCAAACAGTGTCAGTCATACCACTGTCTCATGTGACACATGTCCAGTCAGGGATGTGATGGCAGTAACACATCCCTATCATCATGTACTGTCTGCAATCCCCACACCATGCTTCTGCTGTGCACAGAAGTGTGTTCAGTGTGTAACACAGGAAACAAATGGTTGCATACACTGACCTGTTCACAGATGGCCCTACAGATGGTGTTCCCTCATGAACAGAGTACTGTCATGTCTGTATTTTAACATGCAGAATAG
>NC_056744.1:1785009910-1785036046 GCF_019279795.1 Protopterus annectens | reverse complement strand
TGAATGTAAGACTGATGCATGTCCACAAATCAAAAGAAAAATTCCATGGAAGCTTTCAGATCCTTGTCTCCCACACATGCTTTACCTCCACAGCATAAAAGAAAAACTAAGACATTTCCAGCTCGAAGGCTCTCTGATATATAGTACCTATGCTTTACATCCACAACACTAATGAAAAACTCCAGGGGCCAACTACATTGAGACCCCACTGGCAAATAGCACCCCCACCCCCACATGCTTTACCACCATAACACTAAAGATAAGCTCAAGTAGCTAATTAAATGGGAATTTCCCCTGTAGGATTCTGCATCACCTAAGTATACCCTTTACATCTGTGGTAGGCACTGCCATGGGTATTTGTTTCTGGGCCTACTATATGAGGAAGCATTTCAGTAGGGATAAAGATAGGCTGGCATGACTCTATGGGGTTTAGGGAGACCTGCGGGACTTAGCATGCTGTTCCCATCTCTCTAGAAATGGAAATATGTTGTGTATCTTCTGAGAAGTGGGTTACCCCTGATGCATGGCTGAACAGAAAGTAACATTAGAAGTATGGAAAGCAGTGCCTGGGACCAGGACACTCTTCCAGTTTTTATTTTTTCTGCTTACTGCTGATTTCACACTTCCCCAATAATCACTGTCTTCTCAACTGGTTAGTATCACTTGGGCTTTCCAATATTTGGTCCATAATCTTCTAAACGCGTGCACTGTGCTTCTTCTTACCACAACTGCAGAGTCTGTCTTGTGAAATCATGGTCTCTCCTTAAAGAAATGCATTTGCATATTGTCTTCCTCTGCCCCCCCCCCACACTCATATCATTCCATTTATGTCTCTTCACATTCCATTTTTCTGTAACATGTTCATAGGATCATATAATCATATGACGTTACTAAGCTATTGGCCCTGAGGCCCTTATAAGCCTAGCAAGAGTTTAGCCCATGTTTAGACAAGTCAGCACCCAAAGTCCCATCCAGTTATCCAGGTTGCACTTAAAAAGGGATAATGAGGTGCTCTGATTGACATGGAGAGGGAGTCTAATCCACAGATGGGGGAGTCTCTGGGACACAAATTTGTCCCGCCAACAAGTCCTATTGATGTCACAGGCCAGGTTGAGGTTGTTTGTGTGGATTACTCGAGTTGGAGTTTGACTTGCAAATATGCAGCAGTCCCATCAAGGTGGTGTCTGAGATTGCTTTGTATGCCAGACAGAGGTCACCTCTGAGGATTCTGTATGATACTGAGTAGCAAGACAGGGCTTTCAGCCTATCTGTGTAGGGTAGATGTTTGAGGCCCTGGATTCTCATGGTGAGGAACCTCTGTGGTCTGTTCAGCTGCTGCATGTGCTTTGTGGGGTACATGCCAAAGGGAGCGCTGTACTCAATAACTGGCCTTATAAGAGAATCTCAAAATGCACGCACTCGAGGCCCTTCTCAGTATGGAGAACATCGATGTCTGTGCAGTGACAGAAACCTGGTTCAAGGCTCCTGAGAGCACCCCAGCACTATCAGGTTTTACCTCTTATCATGCGGTCCGGCCCCAAAATCCGGACAATACCAAGAAAGGAGGGGGGGTATCCATATTCATCAAGGACACCCACACCTCAAGACTGGTGGCAACGCACGATGCATCGGAGACCATCCAGGTGCAATTAACCATAGGCAAGACTGCTCTGCAAATTGTAGCATGTTACAGGCCACCCTCACAAACTCAGGAACCTCACATGGCCTTCCTGAAAACACTAGAGGGGATAAATGTATCACCAAACACCATCATACTAGGTGACTTCAATTACCCTAATATAGACTGGGAACACTACTCAAGCCCAAACACCCTAGCCCAAAGTTCCTGGAATTCATAAACTCAAATGCCATGGAACAACTAGTCACCATCCCTACAAGAGGAGAAAACATACTTGATCTCATCATCACGAACATGGGAGCACAATGTTCAACACCGAAGTATACCCCTCACAGGTGAGATCAGATCACAACTAATCTTGCTGGAGGTCCTCATCCCACCCCACCTGAAATAAAAAGACCACAGTAAAGAACTTCTCGAAAGCCGACTTCACACTTCTAAAGACTAGTGTGGTCTCCTTTAAGGCCCCGAGCCGGCGGAAAACAATACTCAAGCCGCTGAATCACTTACAAATGCCTTCTACCAGCACCTGCAGGACTGCATGGATAAGGCAATCCCAAGCAAAACAAAGACTCTTTGTACCAAAGGCAAGCGTCCAGTCTGGTGGACCCCAGCCATAAACAAACTCTACAACAAAAGGAGGAAGCTACTACAAGATAGAGCAAAATCCTTAAAAGGTAAGACACCCTTGATTACTATAAGTAAAAACTAAGAGCTCTCATAAAATCATCCAAAGCAAATTTTGAGAGAAAATAGCTAAAGACTCAAAAGACAATCATAAGGCCTTCTTTAGCTATAGTTAGAAACCTGGGAGGAAACCCCCAGATATGCTCAGAACTAGTTCAAATGATGTGAAGATTACTGATCCTACAGACATTGCCAACATACTGGCTGACAGGTTCAGTGCAAACTTCTCTCCCCTCCCCAAAAGGAGAGATATCTATACCAAGCGATTGCAGCCCCCAAACATCTCCAACGCCCAAGTGAGAACTGCTCTCCAAAGCAAAAACACAGCATCCATGGGACCTGATGTTGTCCCCGGCTGTGTGCTCCACTAACTCAACGAGGAATTAAATCCACAGCTAGGACAGCTGTTTAATCATAGTCTTACCTCTGGATACGCACTCCAGGAGTGGCGCACTGCAACTGTGGTCCCACTTCACAAAGGCGGTGCCTCCACCGACCCTGGAAATTACCGCCCATTAGCTTGACAAGCCTTATCTGCAAAGCCATGGAGAGGATCATAATGGACCTCATAAATAAAGACATAGGGAATTTGCAGACTTTGGATCCATCCCAGTTTGGCTTTGTCAAAGGCAGATCATGCCTTCTAAACTTGGTTGACTTTTTCAAACAGTCACCAAAGCCATTGATGAGGGAAAGGCAGTCCATACAGCCTACCTCGATCTGCCGAAGGCCTTCGATACAATACCCCACTCGGGTATCATTGAAAAACTCATCAGCTTAAATGTTAACCCATACATCACAAGATGGGTTGCAAACTGGCTGAGTGACAGAACCCACAGGGTCAGAGTTGCTGGCGCCATGTCAGACTCAAAGCCTGTCACAAGTGGTGTACCACAGGGCTCAGTCCTGGGCCCACTCTTGTTTGGCATCTACTTTTCCGAAGTACAAGCAAACACAGGAGGGTTATGGCTGACATAGTTTGCAGATGATTGCAAACTGGGCGCCATAGTAGAAAACACATCTGACACAGATATCCTTCAGAAGGGTCTCACAGAAATGGATAACTGGTGCCAGAGCCATGGCCTAAAAGTTAAATGCCAAAAATGCATAGTCATACCCTTCGGGAAAAACAAGGTTACCCCTAGCTACCAAATAGGTGGCAATCCACTGAGCACAGAACAAGTTATCAGGGACCTGGGGACCCAGGTTGATAGTAGTCTGTCATTCGACACCCATGTAGCTAAAGTAGTTAGGAAGACCTTCTACATTGCCAACCTTATCATGAAGGATTCTCATCTAGATCAAGGGAGGTCATAGTCTCCCTATACTCATCACTCATCAGACCAATGATTGAGTACAATGCCCCATTCGGAATGTATCTGACCCGACACTTGCAGCAGCTGGAGAGGCCACAAAAGTTCCTCACCAAAAGAATAAAGGGTCTCAAACATCTGTCCTATGCTGCCCGACTGAAAGAACTCCAGCTCTAGTCAGTCACTTACCGCTTGCTCAGAGGTGACCTTTGCCTAACATACAAGGCCATGTCAAACCCAGATTTGATGAATATGCTTCACCTCAAAAAATCTAGATCCGTCAGAGCCACAAGGGCGGGAGACTTAAACCTCGACACGGCTATTAATAGGACGTGCTGGAGGGATAGATTCATCACCCAAAGACTCCCTATGCTGTGGAATAAAATCCCGGTATATGTGAGGCAGAGCACCTCGCTGGCCTTGTTCAAGAGAAATCTTGACCAATGGATGGGAGATCGCAGATATACCCCAGGGATTACCTCAGTGTCGCTGCTCGACAGAGGCACAGCAAAATAATGGGTATAGTTCCCCATACTAAAGGGGTGGCGTAAGCCACAAAACTATGGGCTAGGCTTGTAAATGCCCTCGGGCAGATAGCCTAGTATGAACCTATGAACCTATGAACCTAAGAATACAGGGATGTTATGACCACCTTGTCCCAGGATGAGATACCCTTACTTATGAGGTGGGCCATGTAGAAAGCCTTCCGGATAACGGAAGGAACATGGTGGTCAAAAGTTAGGTTGATGTCAACCTGGGTGCCGAAATCCCTGATGATTGATTGTGTGCTTAGGACATTGTTATTAATGTGATAATATGTGGGGACATCACTCTCCCCAAAGGGGATGATGATGATGCATTTTTTGGCATTCAACTTGAAGCCATGTTTCTGGCTCCAATCATTTGTTTGGGTGAGACCCTCTTGGAGGATGTCCACATCACTTGGGGAATTAATGACTGCAGCCAGCTTGCAGTCATCTGCAAACTTGATCAGCCATAGCCCACTGGTTTTGGCCTGCACCTCAGAGAAGTATATCTCGAATAAGAGAGGCCCCAAGATCGATCCCTGGGGTACACCGCTCATTATGGTTTTACTGCTTGAGGTGGCTTCCCCTATTTTGATTAGGTGGGTTCTATCAGTGAGCCAGTTTGCTACCCATTTGGTAACATATGGATTGATGCCTAGCTGAGAGAGTTTATCTATTATGCCCGAGTGGGGAATAGTGTTGAAGGCTTTGGCCAGGTCAAGGTAGTTGGTGTGCACCATCTTCCCCTCATCCATGGCTTTGGTGACTCTCTCAAAGAAGTTGACCAGATTTAACAGCCATGACCTCCCCTTGACAAAACCAAGCTGTATGGGGTCAAGTATTTGGAATTTGCCAATGTCCCTGTTAATGAGGTTCTTGATAATCCATTCCATGGCTTTGCAGATCAGGCTAGTTAAGCTGATGGGTCTATAATTTCCCAGATCAGTGGTGGCTCCACTTTTATGTAAAGGGATGTGGCTGTCCTCCACTTGGCTGGGGCAAAGCTGGTTATTAACGGGCTTTGGTTGAATAGGGTGCCTAATGGTGCTGCAAGTTCATGCCTGAGTTCATGTAGGATGCACCCTGGGATGTTATCAGGTCCAATGGAGGCTGTATTTTTTGCCTTTGAGAGGGCAGTGATGACCTGTTTACTAGAGATAAGGGGTGGGGGCAGATACTGGGGATGTCATGATTTACTGATGGGGAACAGAGGGGTGAAGTTTTCACTGAATCTGTCAGCCAGTAGGTTGGCTATATCTACAGCATTTGTGTATGTGGTGTCCTTGACCACCAGTTCTGAACAGATCTGGGTGCTTCCTTTGAGATTGCGGACATATGTGAAGAAGGCCTTATGATTGTCTCTAGTAGATGTGGCCAATTTGGACTCGAAGTTGGCTTTAGAGGATTTCACTAGTGCTCTTATTTGCTTGTTCAGGCTAAGGAGAGATTGCTTCCAATTGGGCACCTGCTCCTTCTTGATTCTGGACAGCAATTTCTTCCTTTTGTTATAGCGTTTATTTATTGCAGATGTCCACCAGACAGGTTTACTCTTCCTTGCAGAGGATGATTTTGTCCTGTCAGGTATTCCTGATTCCATGCAAATATATAAATGCTCGTATAGTACTTTGGTGTAGATTTGGACATTGGTGCCAGTTCCTATAGAGGGGGAGGGGGCTGTGAAGCTGTTTATACCATCTCTCAGGAGGCTGTAATCAGCTTTGGAGAAGTTGTTTTGTTTGACCCTAGTTAGAGGGGTTTCAGGGGAAATGGTGACTTCAAAAGTGACTGCTTTATGGTCAGATCTTACCAGGGAGGATGATACTGTAGGGGTGCTGCAGTGGTTACTCATGTTGGTTAATACCAAGTCCAAGATATTATCACCACTTGTGGGGGTATCAACTAGATGTTCCAAGGCAATTGCATTAATAAAATTGAGGAATCTCTGGGCATTTCTGTTCTGGCATGAGTAGTTTTTTCAATCTGTGGTTGGGCAGTTAAAGTCACCCAGGATCAGGGTAAAGGGTTGAATCGTGATAGATTCAAAGAGGACCAGATAGTTGGAGTGGGCATCTTGAGTCAGATTTGAGGGCCTGTAGCTAGCTCTGATTTGAATAAGGGTCTTGTCGATGGTTAACTGCATGTGGAGTGTCTCTTGTGGGTCATACTGTTTGACCAGCTTGGAGATGTGTGCGTCTTTAATATATATTGAAACTCCACCTCCTTTGGCTTTGCTGCCCACAGTTTGGGGTCTAAATGAATGATATGTTGAATAACCAGGTAAGGCTGGGGTGCTGTCTGCAGCTTTGAACCAGGTTTTTGTGACTGCACAAATGTCAGCATCTTCCAGGGTTAAGAATGCTTGCAATGAGTGTAGTTTCATTTTTAGACTCCTAGCATTTAGCAACATGACCTTTAATTTGTGTTTTGTTAAAACTTTTATGTTGGTAGTATCCACCTCATGACTTTTCCTAAAAAAGGCACTATGGGGGAAGCAAGGGCCTTTGCCAGAAGCCTGAAGCCCAAGTGCGACAGATGCAAGCTATCTCTAGCAAGCATCATGGTCTGTCAATCATATCTTTCCAGGCTGTCAGGTACTGGATCTCCCTGGAATTACACCAGAAACTAAGCCATTTGATAAAGTCAATCATTTTCTGTTTGTATTGAGGCATCATTCTGGGTGACAGTAGAATGCTGCTTAAGGCTAGGGACATACCTGCCTGAGACACATTCAGCGAGCTCAATCATGTTTATCTTCATTTACACCAGGGAGGTACATCTCAAGTTGTTCACGCAACTTGGACTATGGCAGAGTCATAACTGTACCTGTTGTTGAGAGACTTGAGTGGATGGGTGATATGGCGTTTTCTGGCACCTGACAAACAACTAACTGTGACTTTATTATTATTTTTTTTTTACTGGATGACGCAGTGGTGCAGCGGTAGCATTGTTGCTTCACAGCAAGATGTTCTCAGTTCGATTCTTGGCTGGTGTGCCTTCTATGTGGAGTCTGCATGTCCTCCCTCCGTTCATGTGGGTTTCCTCAGGGTAGTCCGGTTTCCTCCCATGTTACAAAGACATGCATCTGGAGCATTTCTCCCTGGGCCTCTGCTGAAAATTGGCTTTGTTCCAAGTCAGACTTTCCCGGTTAACCAATGTTAAATAAAATAAATAAATAAAATAAATTATCCTTATCCAGCCTGGTGAGAGGCACATCTGTGTGTCTCACAATGGAGTCTCCCATGACTAACATGTTGGGTTTATGGTTAGGCCTTAGTGTTTGCAAGACACAAGTGTGTGGACTCTGCCTGGTATGTGGTGTGGAGGGTTGTGGAGTTCATGTGTGTTTTTGCCTCTGAGGTCTCCCTTGTTTGGGTTTGTTTTTGTTGAGAACCTCCTCATATGTGGGTGTGTGTTGTGTAGCTGTGGGTGACTTTTGAGGGGCAATGATTGTGTTGACAACCTTCTCAATGCCAGGTATACTGGCTTGTGAGGGAAACAGCATCGACTCTAGGTTCTTAATGTAATTGCATCGCCCGCAAATTGTGTTCATAGGTGGTAGTAGTAGATGGTTGTCCATGTACATGAGGCAGTTGCTAAACTGGCTCAGGGTGCCCATATCAACCAGGCTGGCAGAAGAAACTGTAGGAAATTGCAATCCATCTTTGTCAGAATCTGAGGGAGAGAGGCCAGGAAGAGCTAAGGGGTAGGCCTAAAGCCCAAGTGCTTAAACGAAAACTGGTTTCTGCAACCTATCCCACTAGCCTTTATGAGACTTAAAGATTTCTGTAGCATGCCTGTTATTTCATTCTTCTCCAAGGTATGTACACCATGAACATCTCTTTTGCTTCAATGTAAATACTAATATGCTCCTTTAGCATTCATGACAAGTAAAAATCACTGTCATTCTCCTGTTGTTTCTTTCTCCTTCAGGGTATATGTGCCACGGATATATCTATTCCTGCACGTTTAACACAGATGGTCGAGGCAGGAATTGTTAATTATTGTTACGCTATAGACTTGAGTTTGAGTCCCTCACTTCCCAGCTGCAAACTGTATCACTCTGAGCAAAGTAACTTAACCAGACAAGGCTCCCAAGTTACCTCTGTAAAGAGGATCTTATGCCTAGTAATTCTAAATGTCAAAAAGAAATACAAATATCTGCATGCAATGCTATTGAAAGAACTAGAAAGCATACCTTGAATACCTGGGATAGCTCCAGCTGTTTCCTTATCTCCTTTTCACAAGAGTTTTACTATCCTTGTTGACTTTCTCAGCAGTATCTACACTGGATAATTTATCCTTATAGAGGTGCGGTTTCCAGAACTGAGTGCAGTATTGTCAGTGAAACCTTTATGATGACATATACAGTGACAACATCACTGCTTCACTTTAGTTGGCATATTTCACTGCATTCACCACACATCTTGTAGTCATACCTTTTTCCATGCATCACAGAAACTTAAAGCCAAAATTCAGTCCTTTAACCCAACAGCTCATAATGACAACTTAACCCTTGTACCAGACACCTCACAGTCACACCCCATCCCAGAACTCCCCATCCAGCCTAATCACTGACCACAGTGGCCTTCTATTTATCACCCTCCCGTCACCCATCAAAGTTACATTTAACCCCACCTTTAGCCTCTTTCATGTAACCGACTCTCATTTTACTGTGTCACCAACTAACCCTCTTCTGGATCTACCCATAAGTGTCTTAATATTGACTAGACCGAGTAAGAACTGATATTAGGAGGCCAATGTGTTTGACTTCAAAAAATAATTCCTCCATCATTTTAACTTGGCATCACAAGTGCAGCAGAAGTAGGTTAACCTGTGGTGCCATGTTGTGCAGTAATGAAAAATACATTTTAAATATAAAAAAATGCTACACGTCCTTTATTTTTTGTTTGATTGTTATGAAACACTAAATTTACCATTGCCACGTTAGATATAAGTAGGCATGGATATATGTTATTATTACTATTATTATTATTATTAGTTCATTCTTAACCAGCAGCATGTTGTATCACTTCTAAAGCACTTGTGGCTGGCATAAAATATCAGTGGACAATGTTTAATACAAAATCTTGATTCCAGTCATATTTTATACCCACTTCTAATTCATTTCATATTTTTCTGCAATTCATTTTCATCTATTTCAGTAGCAAAAGAAAAGCTATTGTAAAGGAAAAATGCTATAGTTTAGAGGTAAGTTTTTAGCATGTTATTGCTAAATGAAACATCAGTAAATCTTATTTAATCTTCATGGGTTTGTCTGTAAAATATATATGATTTATTTAATACAACTTTCAGGCATCTTCAGACTTTAATACCAAATAATGGATGTTGCTTGGAGGCTGTGGTAAAGATGGGCCACTGGCCAGTCCCCTGACCTAACTGCTATGGGAGGCAGTTCCATAGCTAGTAACATAATCAGATTGACATACAGCAAATCTAAGAACATTTCCTCCTGAAACATACATGTATCTTTGGGTATCAACAAGTTAAAAAAGAAAGTTTTTTTGCTTTTGACATCTAGAATAAGTCCAGCTTCATTCCAAGAAAGGTTGAAGTGTTTGGAAATTAAGCTAGGAAGACATTTTTGACAAAAAAGTGATAAAACTGCTATTTAATAGAACTATGCCTGGTACCACGTACTGCAATAGTGGAGTGGGCAGAGCATTTGCCTTATGAGCAGTCATTCCCGGTTCGAGTCTTACTCCAGTACATATCATTTAATTTACAGAGCTAAGTATATATATATATATATATATATATATATATATATTTTTTTGGTTTTAGAGTTTGTACTGTTAATTGTTGCTTATAGTTTTTCAGATCCCTGCTGAAAGTGTTTTCCCCACCTCCCCCTATTTTCTGCTGTGTCTTCAGTTGGTATAATTGTTTTTTACAGCTTGTGTTTTATCTAACTGAAGGATCACTTGCATAAAATTAGACCTGTTAGTAACAGCTTGCATTTCATTGCTGGAACCTGTGTTCTGAGAGACTGCTTTTCGCTCTATCTGGAAATATACAGAGCTAAATATATATATTTTTTTTGGTTTTAAAGTTTGTACTGTTAATTGTTGCTTATAGTTTTTCAGATCTCTGCTGAAAGTGTTTTGTCCCACCCACCCTCCTTATGTCTGGCTTGTAGTTTAAATTTGGTGGCTTTTGCAGTTGCCCGCCCCACTGTAGATTTGATCTGGGACACCCCCCTCCGTCCCATCTCTTTACCACATTCTACCTAATAAACTCCTTCTGCACATGCTTTTAGCCCATCTCTTTACCACATTCTACCTAATAAACTCCTTCTGCACATGCTTTTAGCCCATCTCTTTACCACATTCTACCTAATAAACTCCTTCTGCACATGCTTTTAGCCCATCTCTTTACCACATTCTACCTAATAAACTCCTTCTGCACATGCTTTTAGTCCTTTTTAAGTTAATTGCATTTTTTTAAACTGTGTTTGGTCTAATATTGCTACATACTCAAGTGTGCTAGCTTGCACTGCATGTGAATTGTTTTTACTGCTGTTTTAGCTACTTTTCTATAAAAAAAATTGTGTAAGCCTGTTGCCTACCTTTCCTGTAACCAGTGTAGTCAAGATACAGATTTGCTGTATTCAGGACTGTATGTAAGCTTCTGAGCCCCTCAAGCCTTTCTGTGTTGGAGGGAAGCCTTCTAGCTTATCAGTGGGAGTGGTAAGCACTAGGTAAACTGTCTACCTCATAAGGAGTGGTTCTGGCCCAGAAATTGTAGTTATTGGCCGTTTGGGCAATCTTTTCCATCTCTCTCAACTTTCTGATTTGAAAGCCTGCATTTGCACTTGTTTCTGTCCTGTAACTCGTCTAGTGCAGATACAGATTCTTAGTTTTAGCACTTAAATTTGCTTATTCATGCTCAGTACTTGTTCAGAACTTGTTGTCCCATTCGATTCTCAGCTAGAGCGTCTTCTGTGTGGAGGCATATGTGAATGGGGCATGCCTTCGTTGAATTTTGTGCATCAGGGCTGGTAACCTGGTACGTAAAAATCCACTACCAATCATTAGTGGACCGGAGTTCCGCTGTGGCGACCCCTAACCGGGAAAAGCTGAAAGACACAAACAAACTTGTTCAGAACTTGTTAGCACTAAATAAGCTACTAATTATTATAGGACTCAACCTTCCACATTACCTAGAGGAAAATAGTTTTTGTACTTACTTTTCTCACTTGCTTAGAGAAAAACAGCTCTTGTACTCACTTTTCTCACTTATCTAGAGGAAAATAGTTTTTTATTCAGGCATGTCCAAGGGTCAGCTCCCAGTGTTCTCACCTGTGTATCTGATGAATTTGGGCATCTTGAGGCAATGTAGAAATTGCCTCATGTACACAGACAACCCTCTCCTCCTACCACCCAACACTACAACCTGTGAGAGATGCACTTATCTAACTAAACTAAAGGTAAAGCTCTCGCCAACCAAGACTGAACTTGACAGTCAAGAGGAGAAGGTAAACATTTGCACCACACAACACTCATCACATAGTCTCACTAAATCTACATCACCAAAATCCACACATAGTCCCACAAAAACATTTGCTGAGGCTCTCAATAATAATCTGTCTAAGCAACAGAGACCTCCAAAGCAGAAACGCAAGCAACCTCCATCCCCCAACACGACCCAGATGACACATAGCCCACAGACTCAGTGTGCCACTCAACCACAGCCATAAGGCAAAACAACATACCCAACACACTAGTCATAGGTGACTCTATAGTCATGCACACTGATGTCCCACTCACCAGGCTAAACAAGGAGATGGTTACTGTCAACTGCCTGTCGGGTGCCAAGATCCACCACAAAACCCACGCACTCAGGTCACTCCACAACAAGTACAAATATGACTATGTCATTGTCCATGTTGGTGTGAATGACCTGAGACGTACCTCCCTGGACTACATGAAAAGAAACATGGAAGAGCTCTCCGATCTTATAGCCCAGGCAGGTATAACTCTAGCCCTGAGTAGCATTCTGCCACTGCCCAGAATGATACCACAGTACAAGGACAAAATGATTGACTTCAACAATTGGCTAAGCTTCTGGTGTCATTATAAGGGGATCCAGTATCTGTCTGCTTGGGATGACATGGTCGACAGACCATGATGCTTTGCCAGAGATGGTTTGCACCTGTTGCCCCTGGGATTCTGGATACTGGCTAAGGCTCTTGCCACCCCTATAGTGCCTTTTTTAGGCAAGGTTCAAATGACAAATTCACCACCATAACAGGAACAGGCAAGCAAAAACTGAGGGTAATGCTACTCAATGCTAGAAGTCTAAATCTCAAAATGCACTCACTCAAGGCACTCCTTAAAATGGAGAACATCGATATCTGTGCAATGCCTGAGACCTGGTTCAAAGCTCCAGAGAACACCCCCGCACTACCAGACTATAACTCATACCACACTTTTCGGCCATGTAACCTGGACCGAAACACCAAAGGCGGAGGTGTGTCCATATTCATTAAAGATATCCACACCTCCAGGCTAGTTGCTCAGCATAATGCATCCAAGATTATCCAAGTGCAACTAACTCTGAGCAAAGCTGCAATCCAAATTGTAGCTTGCTACAGATCCCCCACCATGCCCCAGGATTCCCACTCCTCCCTTCTTGATGTACTGGAAAATATTAGGGTTCAACCAAACACCCTAATAATGGGCGACTTCAACTACCCCACCATTAACTGGGAAAACTACTCATGTACCAAATCCTTAGCTCAGCTCTTTCTGGAATTCATAAACTCCAATGCTCTGGATCAACTTATCCACACCTCCACCAGGGGCAACAATATCCTAGACCTAGTCATTACCAACATGAGTGACTGGTGTTCCACACCTGAAGTCAACTCCTTGTTGGTCCGATCTGACCATAAGCTAATCACCCTTGATATCCACATCCTGCCCCCACCCCCCATTAAGGAAACCATGGTAAAAAATTTCTCCAAAGCCATCTTCATGCTTCTTAAGACAGAAGTGGTGAACTTCATGACACCCATGCAGATGGACAATACAGTTACAACTGCTGAATCCTACACAAATGCACTCTATAAGCACTTACACGAGTGCATGGATTGTGCTATCCCAAACAGAACCAAGATGCTATCCTCCAAAATAAGGAAGCCAATCTGGTGGTCCCCTTCCATAAACAAACTGTACAACAGAAGGAAGAAACTGTTGCAAAAGAGAGTAAAATCCCATGAGTGGAGGAGCTCCCTGGTCAGCCTCAATATGAAGCTGAGATCCCCTTATAAGATCCTCCAAAGCTAGCTACGAAAACAAAATCACCACTAATTCTAAGG
The DNA here is from genome assembly GCF_019279795.1 of Protopterus annectens. NCBI lineage: Eukaryota > Metazoa > Chordata > Ceratodontiformes > Protopteridae > Protopterus > Protopterus annectens. The sequence continues at coordinate 1,785,022,540 of NC_056744.1, read as the reverse complement.
ACAGCCACAAAGCATTCTATAGCTATGTCAAGAATCTCAATGGCAACACCCAGATCTGCTCTGAGTTAGCACAATGGCATGAAAATTACTGAACCAACTGATATTGCCAACATCCTGGCAGATAGGTTCAGTGCTGACTTTACCCCACCCCCTAAAGGGCCCATATCTATACAGGAAGAATGCAGAATCCCTGTAATCATAACTATGCAGGTAAAAGCTGCACTCTCTAAAGCCAAAAACACAGCATCCATGGGACCGGATGACATCCCAGGCTGCGTTTTACATGAACTGGCTCCCCACCTAAGCACCATGTTCAATAATAGCCTCACATCAGGCTTTGCACACACTGAATGGTGCACAGCAGCAGTTATCTCACTTCACAAAGGAGGAGCCACCACTGATCCCGGGAACTATCGCCCTATTAGCCTGATGAGCCTAGTCTGCAAGGCCATGGAACGTATCATCATGGAACTCATAAACAAAGACATTGGTAACCTCCAAACTCTGGATCCCACACAGTTTGGGTTTGTGAAAGGCAGATCATGCTTCCTGAACCTGATCAACTTCTTTGAGGCAGTCACCAAAGCTGTAGATGAGGGTAAGGTGGTTCACACAGCCTATCCTGACCTCGCCAAGGCTTTCGACACCATCCCCCATTCTGGAATTATAGCTAAACTCACTAAACTAGGTATAAATCCCTACATCACAAGATGGGTTGCCAACTGGCTCACTGACAGAACCCACACTGTAAAAGTTGCAGACTCCAAATCTGACCTCAAACCAATGACAAGTGGAGTAGGTTCAGTCCTGGGACCTCTCCTGTTCAGTATCTACTTCTCTGAAGTACAGACTAACACAGAAGGCATCTGGCTAATGAACTTCATAGATGACTGTAAACTAGGAGCCATAGTCAAGTCCCCAAATGATGTGGACATCCTACAGAAGGGCCTCGCTGAGACAGATGCCTGGTGTCAGAGCCATGGCCTCAAGCTCAATGCCAAAAAGTGCAGTGTCATCCCCTTTGATAAAAACTCTGTACCCATGAATTACCACATAGGCAGCAATCTACTTAACACCGAATGTGTGATAAGAGACCTTGGGACCCAGGTGGACAGTAGTCTCTCCTTTGATAGTCACATCGCCACAGTAGTCAGGAAGTCCTTCTAAACGGCACACCTCATCATAAAAGGGTTCTCATCCAGGAAAACAGAGGTCATTGTTCCCCCTCTACTCAACATTCATTAGACACATTATATAGTACAATGCCCCTTTTGGAATGTATCTCACAAGACATCTGCAGCAGCTGGAAAGGCCACAGAAGTACCTCACAAAGAGGAATACTGACCTCAAACAAATGCCCTACACTGACCATCTAAAAAAACTCCAGCTTTACTCCATAGCATATCGCCTACTCCGAGGTGATCTCTGCCTAACATATAAAGCTATGACAAACCCAGAGCTGTTGGACATGCTACACCTAAAGAAATCTCAATCTCTCCGAGCTACATGCTCTAGGGACCTAAACCTTGTCACCACAATAAACAGGACATGCTGGAGGGATAGATTCCTGTCCCAGAGACTTCCCATACTCTGAAACAGGCTACCCATCTATGTCAAGCAAAGTTCTTCATTAGCACTCTTCAAGAAAAATCTTGATGAGTGGATGGGAAATAGGAAATACACCCCGGGGATCACTTCTGTGTCTCTACTCGACAGTGGCACAGGAAAATAACTTTCTTGGGTGGCGTAAGCCAGGAAACCTTGTTGACTAGGCTTATGTAGGCCCTTGGGCTGATAGCCTAGTACCTGCCTATGAACTTATGAACCTATGAACTTATTAGAACAGAGGCTGAGCCTCTATACTTGGTACCACTAGGTAGGTTTAGGAGTAGAAATCATTCACTTAGAGAGCTGGGTAGGGTGTGAAGGCATCAATCACCCCATGACACCTGGTTTCTTCAGCTGTTAGAGGGGAGAGGACTGGGAGACAACCAGTGGGCTATAGAAACATCTGGTGGAAAGACAGTGCACTGCGTACCCATAAAACAGATTCTATATCATTTTATACACTGTTTTTTTATTACAAAAGGCAGAAAAACAGTCTGCTACTTCTCTGCCTTTTGTGAAGAGTAATTCTACTTCTTCCCATTTGGATGTGACCAAACTGTATTGGCGGTCACTGAGGGAATAAGGTGGGATACAGGGATGTACAGCTGCAGAGTGTCCGGTTATTTCCATTAGGTCACTGGAAGGTTCCATGGCATGGAATAAGTGATACAACAGCAAAAATGAAATTAAAAAATGAGAGGGACAAAGGAAGAAGGTAAAGAGAAAGACAAGGATGAATGAAACTCAAAAGAAGTCGGTACCATATGAATTCTAAGGAGCAGCACAAAAAATGGGGCACCCAGGCAGTCATGAGAGTAGGGTACCCAAAAGAAAGACACACTGAATGTTCACAAAAGTGGTATATTCTAAAGAAAGGGGCATAAAAACAGTTCAAGCATGGATACCCCCCAAATGGGGAGGAACATGGTGGGAATTCACGAAAGTGGTGAATCCCCCAAAAAGGAGCACAGTTGGGACTCAGAGAAGTAGTGCACCCCCAAAAAAATAGCATGGTGGGAATTCATGATAGTGGAACATGCAAAAGAAAGGGGCATCATAAGAAGTCAGTAGTGGCACACCCCAAAGGGGGCTAAAAATGCAAACCCCAAACAACAGAAGAACAGTGGAATATCAGGAGACTGTGACAGCTGGATGCACCAAAGAAAGGGCCATCTTGACATTTTCTGCAAGTTGGATACACACACACACACACACACACACACACACACACACACACACACACACACACACACACACACACACACACACACACAAACACACACACACACACACACACATATATATATATATATATATATATATATATATATATATATATATATATATATATGGGATCTGTACTGTTCATTGAACAGCCGTTTCACCAAATGTGATACAGCTGAGCACACTTTCACGAAAGTGCTTTTCACTGAAAAAGCACTTTTGTGAAAGTGCGCTAAAAAAAGAAAAATGTGGGGTATGGCTATTACTGAGATTGTAGTACAGTGGGGACTGAGAAAATAAATGTAGGTGGTGTGGAGGGCACAGTCCCGCACATGGGTGGTGCAGGGGGGCTTGCCCCTCTGCGTAAACGTGAGTAGTATGTTTTTTTTTTTTAATTTTGTTATATTTTTTTACAAGGTTTAGCAAAAGTGCTTTTTTGGTGAAAATCACTTTCACTAAAGTGTGTTTGGTTGTTTTTGTTTCTGTTAGGCAGAATTTCGTGCGATAGTACGAGATCCATATCTATATATATATATATATATATATATATATATATATATATATATATATATATATACATTTATTTATTTATATGTGTATGCAAATTATTCCTGTTTGCCAACATTATCTGTATAATAGCTAATATATGAGAGCTGACATCAACATCATCTTATTTTTTTAAATTTAAGCTACATACAACCTTCGATAATACTTTTTAATGGATGTATGTTTCATCTTTGGTTTTCTCTTTCTTGGAAAGATACTCTTTATTTTAAAATGCAATATATATATATATATATATATATATATATATATATATATATATATATATATATATATAGTATACAGCAGCAAAACAAATATTTAAAATATTTATAATTAAGTTGGTTGATAGCTCATAAAGACTTTGAAGATATGTCTCTGTTTTTGTTGAAGGGGCAGGGAAAACAGCAATATAATTTCCCACAGGAAAAACAGTTTTTCATACAGCAAATAATCTGGTGCTGTTTTCACAGGAGAAACCCTGGTTGGGGTGCATCAAACACTCCTTTTGTTAGATGGCTACCACCACAGTATGAAGACAACCTTGGTTTACCCCGTGGCTGGATTGAGGGCAAGCTTTATTCAGGATTTCCTCTGCCTCCGGTAAAGTAAAGCTAATGCCTGTTTATTTGATTACATATTTGTGTGTGTTTGTTTGTTTGCTTGTCTGTTAGTGTAATCTGACATGCTTGATACTGATCAAGGTCAAAGCAATTTGTTTCATTGTCAGCATTAAATAAATGTAACTTCAGCTCTCTGAGGAGCAGTCTGGACTCCTAGATCTCCAGAGAAGGCTGCCACCTTCTAACATGATATTCTGGTTCACTTTTGTTGTGATGCATTAATACAGAGGGGAAGTTGCCTTTTTCTGGTTTACCTTCATTGTGATACATTAGCACAGAGGGAAGTTGCATTTTTCTGGCTCACCTTCATTGTGATGCATTAGCACAAAGGGGAAGTTACCTTTTTCTGGTTCACCTTCATTGTGATGCATTAGCACAGAGGGGAGGTTGCCTTTTCAGCTGCACTTTTCACACATATGGAGGACTGCCATAGCTTAAGTATGGCAAAGGCACAAGTCAATATAGGAAACATTTATAGCTGTGCAGTCTGCTGTTAGATAGTAAGTATACTAAAATGTAACACTGACTATCTGTGGCTCAGACTGTTAAGGAACATGGGCATTGCATCATGAAAAGCACTGTGTCTTGCAGTATGATAGTCACCAGCTATCCTATGATCCAGTCCTCAGTCCCATCGAAAATGAATGGATAAAACAACCAGATGGGTGGTTATGGTTATCTGATACTGCTGGGAGTTGTTGAACTCAAATGTTTAACAAAACTAATGTTATGCTATGCCACAGTCCTGCTGAGTAACTTATTTAAACAACAGACTCCTAATTTTTATCCAAATATTCCAAAAAAAATTAGAATTTGTGCTTTTCTTGCAGGTCCGGAATGTATCCAATAAGATTCTCTACACTACTAATCTAAACTTCCCTGGAGACAAGGACCTCTCCCACATGTTTGTGCAGTGGGGACAGTGGGTAGATCATGACTTGGATCTTACCCCACAGAGTCCCAGTACTAAGGACTTTAATGAAGGAATTGACTGCGAGACATCCTGTGTCAAGAAGAATCCCTGCTACCCAATTCAGGTATCCCATGTTATTTCTACTCATTCTTTTTTTTAATATTTGAATGGAATGATTTAATATCTGATACTTCTGACAATATTTTATGAGATGACAAATGCCTGACCTTCATAAAATTGGGATAAGTGTGTAAAAATATAAGTAGCAGTAGCTAAACACTGAGGTTCAGATGCATCCATTCACATTCCATAATGGAAGGCATTGTGCACTCAGACATGCACATGCTCAGCTGGAGGGTGGTACTGTAAGTGGGGGAAATCAGATGAAGCAGTCTGAGGTGTGGATGGTCCAGCTAGAATAACATAATGCTCAGACTGTGGTGTAGGAAAGGAGCAACTCAAATTCTGGAGTCATACCGCTTGTTTGTCAGCAATAATATTATGGGATGCAGTCAGACCCAGTGTCTTGTGAACCTTTGGCTTATATGTTCATCACTGAATACTAGACTAACACCCCTGAAGGGGCATTTTAAGCTTAGGCAATACCCAGAAGTCAGAATTAAATCATATTACTTGTGATTATGAGGTGAAGACCTTAACCATTATAACAACCTCCCCCTTTATATGAGTAGTCATCTGAGTATAATAGTCTTGATTTGTGCTCCACTAACCTGCACTTGCTTATCATTTCTGTATTTGTATTTTTTAGCTAGGAAAGTCCAGCTGAGCACAGCCTACTTTCTTCTTTTTTAATTTTTTAATTTGGTTTTAAAATAATAGATAAACAAATCAACTATAAACCAAACAAATAAATATTTACATAGGTCCACAGCTGATCAAAACATCAAAGTTATGCATATCAACAGCAACTAATATTTTTCAAGTGGGTCTTTAAATTTAAACCAAGATTTATATGAATATGTAATATTATAAGTTATCATCTTTATAGTATAAAATTCACTACTGTAGTAGTACTAACGATTGTAGGGCAGATAATATTTTAGGAAGAACTGCCAACTTAACAAGCATTAATTGCTTTTCCATGGTAAAGAATAATTTGTTCCAATTTGTGACTTAACTTAAACTTTTATCAACAACCTGTTGAAAGTTTGTTTGCATCATTTCTTTACTATTAGATATAATGGTTATAACAAGGTATTTCATTTGATTGCTATTCCAAATGAAGTTAAAATATTTTTGTATTTTTTTTTATTTTTTTATTAATTGCTAATGGAATTTTATTATGATCGAATGTTAAATCTGAGATTACTTCAAACTGACTCATAGAACCAATTACATGTTCTAATGAATTTTCTGTATTTCCTATTATTAGTAAAATATCATCATCAAAGAGATGATTCTTTAGTTTGAAATCTTCTTTTGATACTGTTAATGTTCTTATTGCATCTGATAATATTAGAAAAGGATTTTATAGCTAATGCAAAAAGTAAAAGTGATAATGGACAGCCTTGTTTTGTGCCTTTTTGAAATGTAAAGGAATTAGAAAGAAAAGAGCCTATTTTAACATATGCACAAGAGTTATTGTATAACTTACAAATTAGTGCAATTAGCTCAGGTGAAAATTATACACTTTAAGTATTTTAAACTGAGTCAAAACCCTTATCTAAATCAAGACTAATGATAAGAAGTTCTTTTTTTACTTTTATTTGCATAGTCTAGTAATGAATGCATTCTTATTATGTTATCCTGTACTTGTCTATTTAAATTAAATGTAGCTTGATCGTTGTTAATTAGTTTAGGTATAAGTAGAGAAATTCTGTTATCTAAAATGGACATGAAAATCTTTTAGTCCATGTTTAAAAGTGAAATGGGTCTGTATGATAAACATTTTGTAGGATCCTTCTCTTGTTTTAAAATATATGATATAAGATAATATTTCCATGAAGGGGGGAATTCAGTAGTTGCTTTTATTTCTCTACTGACCTTATATAGTATTTTAACTGTATCGTCTGTTAGTATTTTATATAGTTCTGGTATAAGACCACCTAATTCTCGCATCTTATTATTTTTTAACATTTTTATTTGATCTTTTATTTCTGTTAAAGGGAATGGTCTATCAATATTTTTATTTGTTCTCTTTTTAGTTTATTATTTATCTTTTCTCTTAGAAAAGTTCAACTATATAATTATTATCTAGGTTATTTGTATTATCATTTATACTTTTATAAAATATTTTAAAGCCCTCAAGAATACCTTTAATATCTGTTCTTCTTTCTTTTTTCATTATTTATATGCATTATAACATTTTCAATGTGATTTAGTTTATTCATTTTCTTTGCCCTGAGAGCAAGTTTATGCAAGCTTAAATTGTTTACTGAATATGCCTGAAGTTGAGGCTTTTCTAAGTTTATTGAAACTTTATGATTTAGAGTTTCAACATATATTGTGCTTCAGTTTTTAAAGTCAGATTGGCTGATATTGTCATTTGGTTTTAGATTTAACTTTAGTGTGTTTATTTTGACCTGTAGTATTTTCAATTCATTGTCCTGTTCTCTTGTTTTACTACTATACTAGCTTGTAATTTTTCCATTTAAGTAAGTCTTTAGTGAATCCCACAGGACAATGTCAGATACTTCCCCATTCATGTTTATTTCTAGGAATTTTGATCTCTTTAGCATACCAATCATTGACTCATTTTATTTTAATAATGTACGCTGGTAATCTCCTGTGATGTATTAAATTGTCAGATTTTAAAGTAATATTAAGGATTATAGAATTATGGTCCAATAATGGATGTGAAATTATTGGAATTTCTCTGGTATGTGATAACAGATTGTTTGAGACAAAAATGTCATCAATATTTGTTTGCATTCCATGTCTATATGAATAATGGGTACATTGAAGTGAGTTTGTTTTCCTTAGCTCATATATATCTTTTAAATTTATTAGAATTACAAAATTCATTAAGTGTTTGGCTGAAGATGTGATTCTCAGCTTTTTATCTGCAGTTGAATCTTTGTCTGATAAAATACAATTAAAAGTACCAGCCATGAAAACTTTACCTCTCATGTAATAGGCTATAGTGTCTAAGTAATTATTTTATTTTTGCATCTTTAGCTTCAACCCCTGGAATCCATTAAGAGTTCAACAATGCATATAGTTTTCTGTTCCACTCAATTATAACAATGCTTAACATAAATGTTTTATCAGCATAGATAACTATTACTTTAGACTTTACTGGTGAGTTCTTCTATAAAATGAGGGGGCCTCTCCTTTTGACTTAAAAGCCAGAACCCGCTAAAACCAAATAATTCTTTAATGAAAGTTTATTTACATCTTTATTAAGTAAATGTGTTTCCTGTGGAAATACTAGTTGAGCTTTATGTAATTACAAGTATTTGAACAGACTTCCCCTCTTTACGGGATTATTCAATCCATTAATAATAATAAAAAACAGGCATTTATATAAGACAAAAAAAATGTATAATAAAATCATATTTATGAACAGAACTTTTTATATGCTTTATATATAACAATATGACATCTTCAGCTATGGACAAAACTTTTGAAACAAATAAATAATTACCTAATGAAATAAGCCTAAAACATTCTAGCATCGAATAATGTATTCCTAGCTTGTTGAAAAAGATAAGCAAAGTATCCCTCAAACTCCCCATTACACTAACAATGATTAGCTCATTCTTCTGATTTATATTAATGTGTATCATATTTTTAGTATGCATCATCTTAAAAAATCCTGTCAATGAGTTATTATGAGTAAGAAAAGCTAAAGGTGTTCTGAATCTTTATTATAAGTTGACCAAACTGAATATCTCTGCAATCATCTTTCTCTGTACCTTATATTATCTCCATTGTCTACTATAGGGAGGAAGTCAGTTGTTAATTTCATATTTATTAATGCATAGGTTAGATGATTTTATATTTTTTCTATTTTATTTATTATGTAGAAAGTTCTACATAGGATCATAAGTTCATAAATCAGTACCAGGCTAACTGTTCTTATGGACAATTCCAAGCCCAGCCAATTACCCCATGTGAGAATCAAACCCTGCAGCTAGTGCCTATAAGGTGAACAACTAAACCACAATGCCAATCTCCCAACCTTGTAGGCATATTTATATATTTTAACTATATACATGTTTACTTACTCTGATAAATTTATATTTCTTTTTGTATACTATGTCTTATAATATCGCTATATTCCTAGGGTTTGTATTTTAGCTATAACCCTAGTATAGAATATCATATCATAGAACATTTATATTTACCCTTATATATTTGATACTCTTTAATCTAGTACTACTGTTACAATCATTGCTATTTTAAATGTTATTACTAATAGTAACTGAACAAACATCTGAAAAAATCTTCCCTTTTAATATTCAAACTTTTCTTAATTAATTGGTCTGCGATATTAAGGTTTGTTATCATTAGAAAGAGACAATAACAGAGAAACACAATCCTAATGTTTTTATCAGAAGTATCATTCTATAGGCTAGTATATAAACTATCCTTTTGGTGCACTGCAAGCATTCAGAACTATGTAATAATTGACAGCAGTTAAGAACACAATTCACTATCTTTTGGTTATTGTCTAATTTGTATTCATTGACATCTTAGCATATGATTCAAGATATTATGATTGTTTACTTTTATGATTATTTATTTTTAGATGGGAAGAAAAAACCTGAATGGTACTTAGAATTTTCAGAACTCCAGCACCATCAGAAAAGTACTCTTAATTCTAATTAAGCTGCTTCAAGCTTGCAAATGAACAGTTTAATAGCTACAGTTCACACAAAACATTCATGAGTGAATCCAATATACCTCTACCTTATACATCACTCCCGCAAACTCTTCCAAACCACTAAAAACAATAAAAAACATTTCAAAGTATGTTAACCACTAAAAAGCTATTGTATTTAAAGAAATAATATTTAATGATTCAGTAAGCACTATTTGTATGAAATGTTTAATATAAAGCATACTCTCATTTTTTAAAGCAGACATAGAATATAAACTCACATTAAAAGAATGACAGTTATTTATGATCCAGGTTTAACTTGCAAAAGTATGAATGCTACTCTAATCATTTGATAACATTCCAATAATAACTTTTATATATGTAAGAAACTACATTTTCTATACTTTGCTTATAACACAGCATAACTTTCCTGGATGTTATAGCATGTCAAGTATACTATCAGTAGCAAGCATTCAGAACTATGTAATAACTGGCAGTGGTTTAGAATGCAATTCACTATCTTTTGCATATTATCTAAATTGTATTAATTTATATCTTATCATATGATTCAAACTTATTTACTTTTATACAAGAAGAAGAAGAAGAAGTAACCTGGACAGTTCTTAGAATTTTTAGAACTCCCACAGCATCACAAAAGTGCCAATGACTTTAAATAGTTTCAAACTGGTTTTCATGATAAGGGCTTGAAAATGAACAGTCCATCAGTTACAATTCACACAAAACACTCACAAATGAATCCAAGCCACCTCCACTCCAGACATTGATCCCTCAAACCCCTCCAAGCCACCAAAAGACACCAACAAAAAACATCCTAAAGTACCCCAACCACCAAAAACCATTCCACTCAAAGAAATAACATTTAATGATTCAGTAAGCACTATTTGTATGAGACGCTTAATGTAAAGCAGACTGTCATTTTTAAAGAAGACATAGCATGTAAACTTGTGCTACAAGAATGACCATTATCTGTGATCCAGGTTTACCTTGTAAAAGGTGAACGTTACTATAATTATCTGATATCATTCCAATAGTCATTTTTATATGTGCAAAAAGCTATGTTTCTTATACTTTGTTTATAACATATCATGTCTTTCCTGGGTATTATTGCAAGTCAAGTATACCATCAGTAGGACTCTACTGGACCATTTTAAGAACCCAGAATGTAACTTAACATGCCTCTTTAGTGTCATTTGTTGCATCTTGTATTATATTTAATAGTATATTACTCAACTATGCCAAGATATCAGAAAGTGTGCCACCTAAAAAAAGTTTCATTATAATAATGATTAACTTTTAATAAAATTAATAGTTTAAGCTTTTATGAAATGAAAAGAAGTGGCTTTAATTTCATATATAGCTAAAAGAATCAAACTCTTAACATTTTAAGAGGGAACTAGTAACCATTTAAAGTAAGGAAAGAAAGACAGAAATGATTTACCTTGTAAAAATAATATTCAGAATATATTCATAACTATTAAAGCACCTATTTAAATGAATAAGAATTCATAACCATGAAATACATTGATTTTCATTTATTTGTTTTTCTTACTGCTGTCTCTTATTAACCAACCATCTCTTGTTGCATTTCTCTTCAAAGAAGTTGATACTCCATTTCTTCCATTTTTTATAGGATTTTTTTTTGTATAACGTTCTTTGCATCTTCCAGTGTGTTAAAAATCTTCTTTCTTTCTGAAAGGTGAATCCTTATTTTTACCAGAAATAAAATGTGTGCTTTAATATTGTTTTTCTTTATGCTTTTAACAAGTGTCACACATGCTTTTCTCTTTGACATCAATAATGTTGAATAGTCATTGCAAAATCTTATAGCATTTTTTTTAATTTTAACTGGATAATTAGTCCATGCAGCTTTTAAGACTAAATCCTTATCTTGACATGAGACAAATCTTATGATCATTGTCTGTGGTGAAGGAGTTATAAAGTGATTTATGCACCCTTTCAATGCCAAAGGAAAATTCTTCAGGCAGTGTCAAAGTTTAGGCAGACAGGACAGGTATTAAGGAATTGAATCATATTGTCTCCCTCTTTTTTTCAGGAATCCCGTAAATCCTAATGTTACTCCTTCTACAGCTGTTCTCTAAGTCTTCTATTTTTTTCTAGAATAAGTTGTTTTCTTTCAGAAGAAATTCAGGGTTATTCTCATTTTAAAGTTATCATCCATCAAAATCAGACATCGCCTCTTCTATACTTGAGATTTTTGATGACTCTTGTTTAAAAGATTCATTCAGCACTTCAACTTGTGTTTTTTACATTCCTCTTTAAAATTGTCCATTTTGCTTTCTAGTTTACATATCATAGGTTCATAGACAGGTTCATATATTAGTACTAAGCTAACTGCTCTTGCGAGCCATTTTAAGCCTAGCCAATTACCCTTGTGAGACTCAAACCTTGCACCTTGTGTTGTAAGGCAAACACCTTAACCATTAGGCCACCCTCCCAACCCTATATTTACAGATAACTCCCTGATGTTACTTAGTCTAGCCTGCATTTCATTTTTCATAGTACTGTCCTATACAATAGGCTTAGAGTAACTCATTCTATGACAATTAGTTCTTTCCCCACATGGCCTACTTTCAGTGAAGGCCTTCAGGGAAAAAATTTAGCTGTGTAATTTCATGAAATCTGGACCAAACACACAGTGCCCATAATGTTTTACAAATCTTGATAGTAAAGTATCTCTGTTTGTAATATAAAGTAATATACAGAAGTGAATATGTGTGATGACACCTATTAGTTAAAAATGCATACATTTTTAAATTCAGATAGTATGTTGACGTATAAGGCACCATAATGAAATGTTGTCCCTTGAAATGATGAGCGCTGACAAGACAAAAAAAAGACAGAAGCTGCAGAAGAGGAGTAAATCTCAAACATCACTCTTCTCTTTCAAATTA
>NC_056744.1:1784993347-1785009410 GCF_019279795.1 Protopterus annectens | reverse complement strand
AGTAAAATGGGAGCGAGTGCTGGAAAAATAAATGAGCCAGAAAAAGGTACACCAGCTGGTTATATTTTTATTGGGTGTCCCGGCACAGTTGTATGTTTTTAGATCAGTGGATCGCCCTTACTAAGGATGACGGCGATCTTGCTTTTTCAGAAAATGGTAGTTTTAATAAAGATGTTCTGACTAATTTATGAAAAAATGTTTAAAAAGAAAGGAAAAATACCAGGGTTGTGCTGGGCAGCTTTTAATGATTCGATGTGTGAGGCTAAAGAACGGGAAAAGGATTCGGTCGTTAGTAGTCTTAAGGATAGTCAACAAAAGTTAAAAGAGCAGATAAAGGAATTGCAACAAACTGCTAAGAATCTAGATATAGCTAATGGTAAACATTTAAAAGAACCACCCTTTAAGGGATTATATCCGGTACAAGAGTTAAATAAATTACAGATACCTGAATCATCTGAAGATGATAATCCATGGTTCCCCCACCCCCTACGGCTCCTCCACCGCAGTATCAGCCTTCACAACTACAGGATGGAACTGTTAGCTCCACAATACAGAGTGAAGGCCGGCGGAGGGAAGAGCAAATCATTCCTGACCCCAGACGGGGAGATCAGGTGATAGGAGGTCAGTCTAGCCGCCTGGCTATAGAACAACCTGACCAAATAGATACAGGCAAATCATCCCCTAGAGTAACCCGCTCTAAGGTAAAGAAACAGCACAAAAGAAAAGTGCAAATGCTTTTTGACCCTAGGTCCAGTCAGCCAAAAATACCTCAAAACAGGAAAACTGTATATTCACACAAGGGTAAATATTATAAGCAATGCCCAATTGTGATTAAGGACAAGGATGGTTACATTAGTCCGGATAAATCTCATCAAAGCTTTACTTCCGATTCGAGCACGAGCTCATCAGATGAAGCAGGAGTATTTCCACTGAGGGAGGTTCCAAATCCAGCACATGCTAGAGATGCGGAACAACCGGCTACTGTAGTCGTACCTAGGGCGTGGTCGGCAGTTGATTTTCAAGCTATTACTAAATCACTTCCGCCCATTCGTAATAACCCAGCAAAGTTTCAACGCGTATTAGCCGGACACATTTGTTTACAAAATCCTACTATAGAAGAAGTTAAAGCTGTCCTCCAATATGCTGTTCCAGCTGATCTGATGAAATGTATCTGGGATCATGCCAATGTCCCCACCCCAATACCAAAGCATAACACACAAGGGGAAAATGGTTTTGAAGCAGTCAGACAATGAATAGTTGATGCTATCATCATCATAGTGCCACCTACCCCAAATTGGTCTAAGATTAAGTCAGTCATACAGAGAGAAGACGAACCTATAGATGAGTACTTACAATGACTTACTGATGCCTTTGAGGCATATTCCGGATACCCAGAGCCCACCGAAGGGCCAGCACAGAGCGGGCTGTCAGCTGCTTTTGTGGATGGGTTATGCCCTCAAGTGAGAGATAAATTAAAAGAAGTATGTTTGAATTGGCCTAGTTTGGGCCTGCATGAGTTAGTTCAGCAAGTACAATACCTATCTGACCATTTGGCTAAAGAAAAAAAGGATTTACAGGAAAAATTAGTACAAGCACAAATTCAAATGTGTAATGCTTTTGGCCAACCCGGTCACAGAGGTAGAGGACGAGGGCGGGGTAGAGGGAGGGGTAGAGGTCACAGTCCAGCTACTCAAAATAAACAAAACTATCAAGGTACGCAATCGACCCAACCCCAGAATCCCAGTAATCAGACTGAGTGTTTCAATTGTGGCCAGGTAGGCCATTGGAAAAATGAGTGTCCATATTTGGCTGAACAACCTGCACCATACACTGATGTGTCACAACAATGGAATTCTAACTGGATGCCAAACCCTCGACAGCAACCACAATGAAGGTTCCCTGAACAGAAACAACAGCAGTTGTACCCTTGCCTTCCTGTGGATCAGGACGGGCCAAAGGGCAACAGTATACTTGGACCCGATTGCTCCAGGGGTATGTAGAATCCCCAACTTTATTTTCAAGGGAAATGCATAGACAATTACAAGATTTACAACTACCGTCACGTTCAGTTCTAGTCCAGTATGTGGACGATATACTTATAGCCTCGCCAGACAGTAACGCATGCCATGTTACTGGTTAAAAATAAACCATATCCATTTTTGATTGATACTGGAGCAACTAAATCTATGTCAACTAGCAGAATGGCCATGAATATTCCACTTTCTAATAAAGTAACTAAAGGAGTAGGTGTCTCTCGTATACCTATTGAGTATTCTGAAACCGTACCAGTCCCAATAACTTTGGGACCGTTGCAGGATAATCATGCATTTTTAGTAGGACCCTCAGCTCCCTTTAAATTTATTAGGAAGAGACTTGCTTTGCAAAATGGGGGCCACCATTTTTTGCACAACTGATGGAGTTTATCTCCAAGTACCTTCAGACCAACAGGACACTACTTTAGCAGCCTTGGATGATAACATCACATTACAACCGATGTGTATTCAGTCAGATTCTAACAGAAATGAAGATTTACACACCCTACCCTCTTACTTGTGGACAACTCATGATAATGATGTAGGATTTTTGTTTTCAGCTATTCCTGTAAAAATAACCCTAAAACCAGGAGCAAAGTTGCCGTGAGTACCACAGTACTCTCTGATGGCTGAGGCTATCTCTGGTATAGCCCCTGTTATTTCTGCACTAACACAGCTAGGGGTAATAGTACCCACCACAAGCCCATGTAACACTCCAATATTGCCAGTAAAGAAGCCTGGTAAACAAGCTTACAGATTTGTGTAGGATTTACGGGAAGTCAACAAAGCAGTTAAGCCTGTTTTCCCAATTGTGTCAAACCCAGCTACTATTTTAAGCTGTATCCCACCTACAGCTAAATGTTTTACAGTAATAGATATTTCATCAGCCTTTTTCTCTATTCCAGTACATTCTGACAGTCAATATTTGTTTGCTTTTACCTACAAAGGGCAACAGTATACTTGGACCCAATTGCCCCAGGGGTATGTAGAATCCCCAACTTTATTTTCAAAGGAAATGCATAGACAATTACAAGATTTACAACTACCGTCACGTTCAGTTCTAGTCCAGTATGTGGACGATATACTTATAGCCTCGCCAGACAGTAACGCATGTAAGGAAGATTCTCTTTTAGTGTTAAAATTTTTAGCTGCACGAGGATTTAAAATAAATAAATCAAAACTACAATATTGTCAAGATAAAGTACAGTATTTGGGACACATTACTGAAATGGGTTCTCGCCGGATACTCCCTAACCGTATCAGTTCTATTCAAAATGCACCATGTCCTGTAACCCAGAGGCAACTTAGAGGGTTCCTTGGTCTAGCAGGATACTGCAGACAGTCGGTATCTAATTTTTCAGAAATTTCTGCCAGTCTGTTGCAACTCTTGAAAAAACACATTACAGACCCTCTAGCCTGGATGTCACAGCATGATGAGGCTTTTCAGGCAATCAAAACAGCCTTGGTAAATCCACCTGCCTTAGGGTTACCGGACTATTCCAAACCTTTTGTTTTCTTTTGTTGCGAATGAAGTAAGACTGCTCTGGGTCTCTTAACCCAGCAACGCACTGGAGGATACCGACCAATTGTTTACTATAGCACTCAATTGGATCCAGTTGCTTCTGGTTACCCAGCTTGCTTACGGGCTGTGGCAGCTGCTGCCGTCTTGGTAGACATGGCAGCTCCACTAACCCTAGGACATGACACTGTATTAGCAGTCCCACATGCTGTTCAAGCCTTGCTTCTGAAGACTAAAACACAATATCTTTCAAATGCATGCCTTACTAAGTATGAGATAAGTTTAATGGGAAATCCTGCTTTACAAGTTAAACGCTGCCCACCACTAAACCCTGCCTCTTTAATACCAACCTCAGATGAGGGCGAACCCCATGATTGTGTGCTTGTGGTTAACTCTGTTCTTTCTCCTAGGTTAAATTTATATGATACTCCTTTGCAAAATCCGGATTTAGTTCTTTTTGTTGATGGATCCTGTTCAAGAACAAACTCCAGAAAATTCCAAGCTGCTTGGTCAGTCTGTACACCGACTGAAGTATTGCGATCAGCACGATTACCTACAGGCGCCTCCGCGCAGGCCGCAGAATTAATGGCATTATCACATGCATGTAAATTAGCTAAAGACAATTCTGTTACTATTTATACTGATTCCGGTTATGCCCATGGTGTTGTTCATGATTTTGGCATATTATGGAAAGAACGAGGGTTTTTAACATCCTCCGGAACACCCATTAAAAACCATTTTTATATCAATAATTTATTACAAGACTTATTGTTACCTTCTGAAATTGCTGTTGTTAAATGTGTAGCCCATCAATCCAATGATACTTTCGAAAGTAAGGGCAATAATTTTGCTGACTGGGCTGCTAAACAGGCTTGTTTCTCACAAACTGTTCAGGGTCACTTTTTGCAGCCATTACAATCTATGAAAACTTTTGATGAAACAGTGCTAAAAGCTTTACAGAATGAGGTTTCAGAATCAGAAAGAAGAACATGGCTGGCTCAAAATTTTTTAAACGCTCTGATTTAATTTGGCAACATCCAGATGGCAGATTGGTCTGCCCCTTATCCATGCTAAATTCCCTCATTAAAGCTTATCATTTGCCAGCCCATGTTGGGGTACAAGCTTTAATAAAACAAAGCCAAAAGGATTGGTTTGCTCCAAGGCTTTCTGCTTCTGTACAGCACTTTGTGAGCACGTGCTCCATTTGTTTACAGTACAATATTTCCAAAGGCACAATGGCTCCTGCACAACCCTTACCAAAACCATTGGGACCATTTTGTGCTTTGCAATGGGATTTTATTGAATTACCACTTTGTGTACATTTTAAATATGTTTTAACTGTTGTTGATGTTTTTTCTGGATGGTTAGAAGCCTACCCTTGTGCAAAAAATGATGCTATCTCAGTTGCTAAGAAACTTTGTTATGAATTTATGCCTCGATTTGGTGTTCCTTGTAATATATATTCAGATCGTGAAACACATTTTACAGCTCAATTAATTGACTCACTGTGTACTATGTTGGGCATCACTCTAAAATTTCATTGCCCATATAGACCGCAAGCATCTGAAATTATTGAACGCATGAATCAAACACTGAAAACTAGACTAGCAAAAATTACTACTGAAACAGGCCTCACTTGGGTACAGGCCTTACCACTAGCTTTTCTCTCTATGAGAGCTCAAGTACATCCTACTAAAGGTCTTTCTCCTCATGAAATCCTAATGGGCTGTCCTATGTGCATGCCCATGACTCCACCACCACCCTTTTCTGAGTATGATGCATTTGATCATGATGTTATTGTATACTGCACTTCTGTTATTTCTTTCTTACAGTGTTATCACCACCAAGTAGCAGTGGCACAACATAACCCTGATCCTTTCAAGTCTTCTGAACTACAACCAGGCGATTAGGTGTACGTCAAATCTTTCTCCCGAAAAACAGCACTGCAACCTCGTTGGAAGGGGCCCTACCTGGTTCTATTGGCAACATCTTCAGCAGTACGATTACAAGACTCACCCACCTGGATTCATATATCACACATTAAGAAAGTCATCCCTTCTGAAGATCAAACACCTCTACCTTTCACAGCTCCAGATTCTCCACCTATTGCATCCTGAACTCAAAGCCATACTGTCCCTGCACCTGATAATGTCTGACATTTCTCCAATTGGGACACTTCTCCATTCCAGCACAATTCAACCAAAACCACCATTTCCACAAAAGTACTGTACAGCTATTTTGGTGGTTATTTTTGTTGTTCTCATATTTCTACTGAGGCCATTTCTATTTTCTGCTACAGTAACACCTCATGCCAAAAGAACTGCATGGCATCCACCATTCAATACCTACCAAGCTATAAAATATACTTATGCATCATCCCTTAATGTCTCCAATTGCTGGAGCTGCACTGCCATCCCTACGGTTCATGGGGATTGATGCTAAATATAGTTCCTTTAGGGATTGAAGAGACTTGGATGAATCTGATCTACGACACATCAAGAGTTATTTCAAAACACAAGGTAGCATTACAGTTGTCCGTCTGTCAAAATGGAACTGTGTGTTTTCAAAAACTTGATAAAACCAGAGTAGGGTGGAGCCATTGTAACAAAACAGTGGTATATAACTGCACTGCATGGGGTTGTGTAACAGATTTTTCACCTATATTAAGAATTGTTAAAAACTCTATAGATAATGTTTCCCGGAAAATGGAAACTGTCTACTGGAAAATGTTTGAAGGACGGCAGAATACTGGGAATCACTTTAAGTCTATCAATATCGCCATTAAAGTAGAAAACTGTTATTTTGTGTGCGGAAGAAAAGCATATAAATGGCTACCAGGATACTGGTCTGGCAGCTGTTTCTTGGGTTACCTAGTTCCAGCTATTCGACATGTATCTACATTAACTAAGGGAAAAATTCGGAACGTTCAAGAGGTCAAGAAGCCTGCCAATCCGGTAGGTCAAGTTGATGCTTCATGGATCTATCATCATGACTTAGCTCATGCTAGTACCAAAGGACTGTCCCATATGGACTTGGGTGATGATGTCATATCATGGGCTGGTATAATTCCGTCATACGGAGCAGCAAAATCAATTTGAGAACTGAGAAAGTTATCTAAACTGCTCAAAATTTTGAGCAATGCTACATTTTCTGCCTTAGAACTAGTGACTGATGAACTGACTGCTATGAGAGCTGTAGTACTCCAAAACTGTATGGCCCTCAAGTTCACCCTAGTGGCGAAAGGAGGAACTTGTGCTTTAATCCAGGAGGAGTGCTGTACATTTATTCCTGACAATCAGCACGAAATTGAAAGTCACCTTGAACTGATTCAGAGAATTTCCAAACTATCAGAGGCCAAAGAGGCTGATAGTTCAACATGGGCTTGGTTAACCAACCTGTTCTCAGGTTGGGGAGGTGGACTGTTGAAGTTGATTTTGTTAATTGCAGTATTAGCAATTGTTGCTTTTATTGTCTTATTTCTAATCAAAGCACTGATCTTTAAATTAATGTCTTCAAAAACTGTGAAGAAAGTGCCTAAGTTTTATATGCCTGCAACTATAACTGTAGATAATGAAATGACAATGTCTC
Organism: Protopterus annectens; assembly: GCF_019279795.1. Taxonomy (NCBI): domain Eukaryota; kingdom Metazoa; phylum Chordata; order Ceratodontiformes; family Protopteridae; genus Protopterus; species Protopterus annectens. The sequence continues at coordinate 1,785,002,270 of NC_056744.1, read as the reverse complement.
TCAATGATGAAAAGACTAGTAGCATGGCTATGCTAGATTTATGGCAAATGTATGACAGGTTAAATGATGATGCTTACACAGCATCAAATGGGGGATTGTAGAATATGAACAATCAAAAAGAATGTGTTCAAGGGAATTGAGTATGTGACAGTTTGTATAAACTGAGATGTACTGAGTACTGTGAACTCTGAACTGTGAGTAATGGAAAAATACTGAACAAACAAGAGTCTGCCTGAAAGCAGGAAACTGTGCTTTTATGGAAGTATATCCGACTCTCTGTTTCTGCCTAAAGATATGATGATGTGAATTGTCTTATGTTTACAGGTAAATCTTTGATTGGTTAATTGCCCTTTATAATGATCTAATTGGTTCATTTATATATTTTTGTACTGTCAGCAATATCACCAGTATATAAGCTTGTTTATTCCTTTGTTCTGGGAGTCTCCCTAGTGCTTTCCATGAGGCTCCCGCACATGTGTATTGTAGTTAATAAAAGCCACTGAAAGAGAGAAAGAACTGTATCTGTCTTCATTCTTAAAGTAATGCACGACTTAACAATAGGTTCACAGGTTCATAGGTACATACCTAGACTATTGATCTCTGAGGACCTTAAGAATTCTAGCTTTGCATTCCCATGGTGATTATTAGCCCTAATATTTTACAACAAAATATTTAAGGATGGCCCAAGTAAGTATATGTTGGGGTAATTATGTTTCCCTTATACAGGGGCAGTAGTGCAGGAGGTAAATTTGAAATTACCCACACAATCATCTAAATCACATGGTTCCATGAGTGCATTATTCTCTGTGATATAAATGTATAACTATAGCATGTTCTAATGATTATGCAAAAAAGTTTTATATCCCTTGAATTGGTGTCTATGACCAGGTCACAGGTATTAGAGCCTCTAGTGGGTAATTTAGTATTAGTATTAACCAAGTCTAGGAAATGCCAAACATAACCATTTTTAGAGGTATAAACGCTGCTGTGTTTACAGAAATGTGCTCTACGAGTGAGTTATAAGTCAGGGAACAGAATCAAACAGTAGATACGCTGAGTTATTCATACCTGCCAGAGCAGCAGTGGTAGGTAACTTAGTTATACTGCAAGTAGTTTCAGAAATGTGTCAAGGAAGATATAGAAATGCTAATGCTTTAAGAAATTTCTATGAGAGTTTGATCAGAGTGGAGAACAGGCATAAGGAAAACACAGACTCCCTTTTTAAAGAAGTGATTAGTTCCACACAAAGATTGCTACTCAATGCAAATACAATTTTGTTGCCAAATTAATGAAGAAATGATGGTAAGAATGCACACATCAGAGAGAGCCCATGAGGCATTGTTTTGGCCAGAAATGCCTGTAGAAGTACAGCAAAAGTTATTGACAAGAGTGTAAAATGACTATAGAGTATGAAATGGATTGATGATTTTATATTAGTTTCCAGCACTTTTTGTTTGACATTATCAGTATTCAGAATATTTGTTAGCATGTTTCTTTTTCTAGATCTGTTGCTGCTAGCTAACATTTAAAGTTCTAAATTATGCCTGTTATAATTAATTGTTTACTTTACTAATTTTATTATAATGGGATAAGCTAGTGAGTGAAAACAGTGATTTGTTCAACAGTACTTGGCTATGTAGCATGTTTTGAGGGTCCATAATTTAGGATACATACTAGCCTGTGTGACTGGAATGCTACTAAATGTCAATTTTCTTCTATTAAAATAAGAAGGAAATAAAAAGAAAAAATCTGTTAAAGTGATGTGTGCAATACTACTATAATGTAAAAAAATCTAAGCTAGCTTATTAATTTCTACATAGACCATGAAGTAAGAATGGGACAGATTTCTTCAATCATCAAAACACTGTACATCTGATCAGTGTTGACATATATTTCAATGTGCTATTAAGTTCCCTGATGCTATGAACAAAGGTATGATCAATACAGAAAATGATATTCTTAATGCACTGGATTTCAAACATGGTTATATCAGTTAATGGTTCACAGTATGCTGGTATGCAGGTTAAGGGATTTACAGAACAATGTGAATTTCAGTCGATAATATCTAGTCCCAGTTAAAAAAGTTTAATGAACAAGACACAAGAGCAATATATACTATAAAGCATTTAATTAAAAGGTTACAGCCTATTAACAATAACTGTTACACATATTCTCATTAGACATTATTAAAATATGAAAATACTTACTACAATGTTTTGACCTATCATGTGCTCATTTATGTATTAGATAGCATTTAAAAGGAAGGATTCCTATACCAATTTCTTTAGTGGCTCCTAAAAACAAAATCAGTTTCAGGAGGAGCTGAAATAGAATCTGTCAAGACAAATATGCTGCTTTAATAGATGTGTTGTGTTACTTTCTAATCTGATGGAAGAATTAAAGGTAAGAAATTCAGCGGAGTTTCAGTGAAAAACAACCAAACATAATTGTTTTGAAATAAAATATGAGCAGAAACAGCCATTTGCTGTTTAAACTGTATACAACAAAGTGTTGAGAAGAAATAGGAGACATCTCTTCTAGATGAATGTCTCAGAAGGACTATGTGAGACAAAGACTACATATCCAAGATGCTTCTAAAGTGTTGAAGTATGTAGAGAAGGCACTAGTGAATTGTCGAAATAGGTGTCTCAAGCGACATTCGTAGAGGTGTAGTCATGACAAAACAGCCACCTGAATGCTGTGAAAATCACCTAAAGAAGAGATCCAGGTACATAATCATCAACTAATGAGACAAAAGAAGATTCACTCTCAAAGTTCATAACATTTGAAAGAATACTTAAAAGCCAGCTGGACATGCCTAGCTCCATAGGATTTACTTCGACACATCAGAATACACAAATATCCAGTGGCTAAATATTCATCCTGAAAGACTGAAAGACAAAACACTGAAAAAACAGAACCCTTACACTTTTTGCAGGGTGAAAGTCCCCCTGCTCTCCCATGTGGGGGGCTGTGCCCTCACGTCACCTGCTAATTATATATACCAGTTCTGTGCTTCCTGTACAGTGGGAAAAGGGCAAATTCCTCTATCCCCACTGTTCACAATCTCATATGGACTTAATGCTGGCAGATGTGATTAAATGAGTTTTGATCAATTCTGCCAGCATACAAATGCTTGACATTACATAAGTTTGATTTTATAGAGTGTTTCTACTCCATGGCATAGATGGATGCAACCCTGACTTTAGCCCAAATGATCGGAATATGAGTAGACACTTGGCTGGTGGTGGAGCCAGGCAGGGGGTGTGAGTAAACGGCATGCAGCTTGCTCATCCTGGGGGGAGGGTCATTCTCTGGCAACGTCAGACCCTGCTAAGGATGGGGGGGATGACATACAGTACTGGTAGTGGAGAGGCGTTACTTCTCTCCTGCCAAGCTGCTTCAGTAGCAGCCCTCCAAGGAAGAGTATCTTCCTAGGAAAGACATGAACGTAAGCAATCATGTCCTTTCATTAGAAGGAGGGCACTGTAGAACTTTTGTGCAATTCATACTGTGTGTGCCAGCTGCCAAGTGGTGGGCTGTTACTGGGCTTGCATGCATGCAGAACTCCTGAATACTGCTTAAATGACAGTCCCTCTTGTCTAGCTGTCACTCCCACTGAAGACAGAATGAACAGGCCAACAGACCAATTGCAGGGGTCATGACTGGTAGTCAGCAGGGGAGAACAAAACACACAAAAAAAGCCATCTTGACATACTGACAGCACATGAAACAAAATACCATAATACCTGTTGCTAATAAAGTACTTAGTCACTGTTTAACACACATGCTAAAATCTAACGCAATGCTGCTATGGAAAGAATAAAACATTGATACTGTGTGCATGAAAGTACAATATTAGAGTGTTTTTGAAATATGCAGAATTCTGGATGTGAATTGTGTGAGCTAGATTCCTGCACATTTATGCATAATCTGAAAGTAAAACTGATAGAGCTGTTAACATCATAAAAATGTCTTTTTTTTATTTTCAGATATTGAGCGTTATGTGGATATTCCACCTTGAGATGAGTAAGAACATGCAACAGAGGAGTCATCATTAGGATGACAACTTGACATTGAATTGAGGTTTGCACTTCCAGGAAAAAGAGCCTGTAAAATGAATATAGAAAAAAAATTGTTTTGCTTTCTTATTTTTTTTTTTTGCCTTAAACACACTTGTTTATTTATGCAAGTACTGCATAATTATTTAGGAGAACTGAGCTACAGAAAAATTAAAACAATGCCGTTTGAAACCCATGACCATTATTCACTCTATAATTTTATCCCAAACCTTGAAATAATAATAATAATAATCATCATCATCATCATCATCATCATAATATATAAATTACAAGCTGCTGTTATTTAGGTTGATATGCAATCTTTCATCTAAGAATGTATGACAAAACTAAACAAATAATAAAACTAATAAAATAAAATACCTGTCACCATCTCTTAGATTTTGAAACTGTTTTCCTATGATAGAGGAGAATAGCGGCCCTACTCTCCCATCATCGGATGGTGGTTCTAAAATCCCGCCAAGCCACACATCGATATTGTTGGGTGAACCGTATACATCGATAAGTTTCTGGGCCACTTCTGCATTGTGGAGGACTGCACTCAGTTCAGCGACATTCTGAGGTTGAGACAGACCGCAAAATTTTCTCCAGTCATTGTATCCTTGGAGGTGAGGAAATAAATCTTGTGTTAAATCTCACATTTGCAGAAAGGCCTGTACAACTGTAGTCATCTTAGATCGAGTATTGTATCAATTAATGGTCTAAACCAATGCAGCAGAACCAAAGAGCATCAAAGAGGTAACAGTTTATTTCATCGTTAGTCTATATGACTATATGGCACTGTTTAATTTAATACAGTAATTGTCTGCTCTGGTAATAATGGCTTAAAAAACTTCACCCCCCAAAAAACCTGAAAAATATTTCATGCTGTTTGATCTCAATTTTCTATAGTTACTTAGATACCAACAACACTTCACAGACCAAAAACACAAAGAAGTACAGGAACTGGTGGAGATAAATAGTCCCTAGTAATCGAGGTAAAAATTTAATAACAGAAACAGGACAGAAAGGCAGTAAAGGAGAAACATACAGAACAAAGAATCATCTATTTCTAAACACAGCCATAATGAAGAGCTGCAAAAAGGGCTAGAACCTCAGTATGCAATGGATAGAATAAAAATAAACACAAACATTGGATAGGTTTCCCCACCTAGATACTAGTAAATTATATTAGAATTGATTTTCAATGTAATACAGCTGATAACCAGGCAAATTCACTGAAGAGAAGTATCCATTTTCAGGGGCAACCTAAGAGCCTAGTGTGGTGAAGTGACTTGGTAGGGCCACATAGTAACCAAACAGAGGTGCATGGAATCAAACCTTGCACACTTGGCTAGTCCATTACTATGCAAAAGTAGGATACTATTTCACAAAAGACTAACCAAAAAGGACACATTCCTATTATTTCAGGTATTAGAATCCACAAAGGAATATTGCAGTGTGATTATTTGCCACAGCTGTTACTTTGCCTTGCCTTCAGCCCATTAAGCTGTTTCCTTTACAGACTAGGCTATGGATGCAATCTGACTTCAAGAAAAAATTTCTGCCAAATAACAGCTCACCTCCTTTATGTGGGTGATTTAAAGCTGTATAAGTCATATGACCAATAACTGAACATTCAACTACAATGGGTTAAATACTTGTTAGATGATATATGAATGACATTTGGCATTAACAGATGTGCAGAAGCATGGAAAGATGAGGCATCCAGAAACTATTGACCAGAGAGAGGCATGTGATATGGAAGAAGCAAAATCAGAGGAAGCACTTAAATATCTGGAAATAAATTGTCAGCAAAAAAATGAGAGCAGGAACAAATGAGAGCAAAGCTTAGTAAGTAACATTTTATAACACTACTGCTAATACTAAAAGCTGCCTTGACATCTAGGAAAAAAGTTCAAGCAATAGATCAACAACTTGCCCTTTAAGTCTAAGTTTGATGCATGTATTTCCTGGTGATATGCAACCTATTTCAGAATTTGTTTTATGTATTGTCTAACTGTGGCAGGCATTCCTTACCTGGGATGCCATGATCTCGGCCACGTTGCATATTGAGTGACGCAAGATCAAGGCCGATGTGCTGAGTAATTTCAAACAGACGGTCCCGTAACTCATTATTCATCAGCTGATCTTGCTTCAACTGCTTTGCAGGGGTTCCAAGCAGGCCACGTAAAAGTGGATCAATGCCACCTAAAAAATAGAGGATCATAACAATGAAAACTTATTTCAACCAAGTTTTTGTAAAGACAATACATGATGCCCTAAAGAATACTTTTAAAATTTTGACCTGCTGTTAAGCAGGTTATTTGTGGTAGCAGGTCTTTGCACTGTGTTTCCAAGTGTCATATACATAATGTTCCTGTCAACAGAATCACATGGCAATGTGTAAAAAATGGGTGATAATAATACCTCAGAGGGTGGTTAACATGCTTAAAAATGTAAAATATCCAAGTTTTAAGAGAAACTTGAAGCTGTGCTACTCAGCAGATCACAAAAAATATCGTCATACAAACATGAAATCACCTGCAACAGCTGGTCCTGTGCAGTTCAGCTGATTAATTATGTGAGCAGACCTTCATGATCCCTTCTTTCACGTTATCCCAACGATGTTTTAAAACCCATAATATCTTACACTCTTCCTCACCGTATAATAAATGTTTGTCTGCTGCTCTCTCATTTCCTTCTAACTTAAGTAAAATGTTTGGACGAAAGTTCATTTAGAGAGACATTCAGCTGAAGAAAGAAGTAGAAACGACATACGTGTAACTTGAGAGAGAGAGAGAGAGAGATGCATTACTGGGTAGAAATATGTGGCACACACCATTATGCTAGCTAAAATTAAATTCTTTCTTACACTTCAGTGCAGTCAGTGTCATTTATTTCACGTGTGTGTGTGTGTGTGTGTGTGTGTGTGTGTGTGTGTGTGTGTGTATACATATATATATATATATATATATATATATATATATATATATATATATACATACGTGCGTGCATGTGTGTGTGCTGGTCCATTTTCAAATTTCAACATTTTAGAACTTCGAATCTCTTTGGTCAAGACCATAAGATCAAACTTTTGAAACTTTGAAAAGTAAAAAAAAAATAATTTTTTTTCTATGTTTTTGCAGGGGTGGAAGCCCCCTGCACCCACACCCCCTGCTAATTAAATAAACCAACTCCGATATCACACTACAGTGAGGAAAATGGTGAGTATACCATTCTGCACTGTACAGCAATCTCCATTTAAATGGTTCAAAGTTTCAAAACTTCGATGTTATGGTCTATAAGAAATTCAAAGTTTTGAAACCTCAAAATTTAGAAGAACCATGTGTGCGTGTGTGTGTGTGTGTGTGTGTGTGTGTGTGTGTGTGTGCGTGTGTGTGCATGTGTCTGTGAGTGTGTGTATGTGTGTGTGTGTGTGTGTGTGTGTGTGTGTGTGTGTGTGTGTGTGTGTGTGTGTGTGTGTGTGTGTGTGTGTGTGTGTGTGTGTGTGTGTGTGTGTGTGTGTGTGTGTGTGTGTGTGTGTGTGTGTGTGCATTTCCAAGGTTTTGTATTTTTTACATGTATTTTGGCAGTTATAAATATGAGGTTTTGTTTTATAAGTGATCTTATACCATGTGCAGGTATGTATTTTTATGGATGCTGTGCATGCATGGGTTGTTCATTAATCTGTGAACATGTTTGATATATGAAGTTTTATTTCTCATATGAAGTTTTATTTCTTCATGTTTATCTATAATAATGTAGTGTTAAACAATGTAACACTATATATATATATATATATATATATATATATATATATATATATATATATATATATGCAAATTTATAGTATTCTATATTTCCTGTTTACATACAGGTATAAACTGCAGCATTTTATTGTCTAGAGGTTTTATGTTTTGCAGTCTCTGTTAAATTAATTACAGTGTGATGTATTTTACTGTCCTGCTTTTTGTTCTTTTTTGTTTTAAAGCATGTTATTTTGTTTTTATGCAATGCTCTTTGGGAATCTTTTTTTTCTTCCAAGCATTGGTGTTGCATTAATTTTTTAACGTGTTTATGTCCAATGACTTCTTCCTAATTTTATAGATGCCGGTATTCTTTTTTTTCTGAATTTTTGTTGCATTCTTTTCATTTCGAAGACAGAGTGCATTTTTCCCCCATTTTCTCATTTCACTTATATTTCTTTTCTGGTGGTTTGTATTGTAGCATCCATCTTCATATAATTATTTTGTATTTGTTTTTGATGTTTTAGTGTATCACTTATATTTTATTGCAGTAATCAGTTAATAGTTTTCTGAACAGCACACCTTGCTATTTTTTAATGTAGGCTGCCTTTTCCGTTTTCATTGTAGACCAAACTCTATGAGAACGTTAAGAAACATGGTGCCTACTGCTCACAGTGTGTATTATTCCTGGACAGGTTGTGCAGTGTACACAGTGTGTTATTCACAGATAAGTGGTGTAGTGCACAGTGTGTGTTATTCCTAGGTAGGTTGTATAGTGCATAGAATGTGTGTTATTCCTAGAGGATGTATAGTACACTCAGTGTGTGTTATTCATATTCAGGTTGTGTAGTGCACACAGTGTGTGTTATGCATATTCAGATTATGTAGAGCACATGATGTGAGTTATTCAGATTCAGGTTGTGTAGTGCACACAATGTGTGTTATTCATATTCAGATTGTGCAGTGCACACAGTGTGTGTTATTAATATTCAGGTTGTGTAGTGCACTCAGTGTGTGTTATTCATATTCAGGTTGTGTAGTGCACACAATGTGTGTTATTCATATTCAGGTTGTGTAGTGCACATGGTGTGTGTTATTCATATTCAGGTTGTGTAG
>NC_056744.1:1784920847-1784985847 GCF_019279795.1 Protopterus annectens | reverse complement strand
ATGTTAGATAGGACTGCTTGCATAATTATGGATTTAGTCTTTTATTGTGGCTTCATTACATTCTGAAGAAGCCCATTTGATGGATGAAAGCACTCAATGTTTTTATTGTGAACGTTTTTTAATGTGAACTTATTAAAGTTATTTATGGCACAGTACTACCACTTCAGTTTTACTTAATTTCTTTGGTCAGTTTTAAATTTGCTTTGCAATTAAACATGACAAAATTAAAGGAATATAATTGTTAGCATTGCTGCCTCAGAGCAAGAGGGTCTATGATTTGGTTTGTATCTTTTATGTGAAGTCTGCATGCCCTTCCTGTGGTCGCATGGGTTTTCTCTGGGTGCTCTGGTTTCCTCCCACGTTCCAAAGACATCCAGTAGGTGGCCTTGGGACTTTGGGGACTGTAATGTATGTGTCATATGGAAAAAGACCTGCCAACCTACTTTTATTTCCCCCCCTTTGCCTTGTAAACTTCTATGACAAAGAGCCGACTGAAGCTGGAAAACAGCAATAAAGGCAACGCAGTTCCTCTGTTGAATACTTTAATAATAAAAACACGACAGGGTACACGACTGGATACACCACATAAAAACGATCCGCACAAAAAGTAAACACTCAGATGTTAAGCGCTTTCATCTGCCGATTGCAGACTTCATCAGAACATAATCAAGTGCTGCTGTCTTTTACATTTAAGCAGTATTTGGCGCCAAACCAGGCTAGATAATTAAAGACACATCTCTGTATATACGGCACATCATATCATATATACTCCACTGTTAAATGATATGTGAATAAATATATAAATACATGAATAATAAATAAATACAATGGATATTCTAAACTAACAATTCTCTCTACTACATAAATATGATACATATACATAATAAATATTTAATAATATGTAAACTTAAAATAATGTAAACTTCTATAACAATGTGGCTGTTTGCATGGTCACTCTAGGAGTCAGCCGCGACTCCTGAGAGATAGAAAGAGAGAGGATGATGAAAACTATGACCACTCATACTGTACAACTTTCTCTTTAGTTATTCAACGACCATGCTTCAAATCGACTACAACTGCACTACTTAACTTACATAACCTGCTGCAAAAATTAATCAAAATTCATAGAAAAGCTAAGACAGGTTTTCCTGCAAAGATACATACCTACATTCACAAATCTACACCTTGGTAGATATATTGAGGGTAACCCTTATTTGACTTTTTACAGCATAAAACTAAAAAGACAAGGTTTAAAAATACAGCATATTAATGCAAGAAGCAGTTACAACAAAATTACTTAGTTGGACTGAAAAATACTAGCTATTACTCAAACCTGGTTAAAATGAAAAATAAAATATGAAGGCATCCTTCCACCAGGTAACAATATGACATAACTATCAGAAAGGAGTTGGAAGAGTCATAATTCTTGTTCTCAAACCATATGCAAATTACCATTTTCCACATAACAGTCCCAAAGTTTGACTCATCAGAAATACCATTTATGTACATAAAGTACTTCTGTACTAATACAATATATACCTCAGAACTTCACACCAGACAATATCAAAATTCTAGAAGAAATACGGTGTTGGTTAACTTCAGCAATTAAATGAGATGCCATTATGTTAGGCGATACAAAGATCGGCTCAGGTCACTGCTATCAAAGACTAAATCTAAACAAGCAGGAAACAAATTTTTTTGGCTTAAATCATTAACTGTTAATTTAAGTTTTTCTGTTTTTCTCTTACTTTGTTTTGGTTGTTGGTTGATTATCTGATATGAATAAAGATGTGTTGTTAAAAAGAAAAATATATATATGTATTATTTATTTGGTCATAACCAACTATTCCTGCAACCAACTAGAGTAGATAAATTAACAGGAAAAGCAAGTATCATTGACTGGATAATGACAAATAATCTTATTAACATTATACGAATATGAGCAGTTTGAGACTTGATAAACAATCATAACCCCACCTATGCAATGTGGCAATCTGCAAAAATGCATATAATAGTATCATACAGTTCTGTTAAATTACCTAAAAGCTTTCAGGAACCTTTAGCTCATCACTGAAGCATTGCATCTCATTACCATTAGAACATCAACATCTTGATAAAGCTATCAACTACTCCAACCAAACATTTCACTCTATTCTTATTTATTCTTCACTCGTCAGCCTCTGTGGGAAAAGAAAATCTTTCAGTGACTAATACTGGACACAAAACACAAGATGACATTAACAGATAATGCACTGAAACAGTGAAAAAAAAGCATTTCATTACTAACATTACAACAATACAAAACTCTAATGAATCAAGTTAAAACGTTATGCAAAAAGATTAACAACATTATTTAATAATCTTACAGTCATACAACAAGCCTCAACAAGACAAGAGTTAAATTAAAAATTTGTTATCACCAAAAAAGAAATCTAGTTAAAACCATTCACTAGAAGTACAAGTCTCAATTGTCCAGATTTTTGCAGAATGTCCAGATTTTTTTTGCCTCATATTTTTGGTCTGTTCATCTTAAAAATGTGTGGGTTTCTGGTAAATCATGGGGGATGAAGTTACTAAATAATGACAGACATTTGAGTTTCAGACTTCATATCCTTTAGAAAATGCATTTTAATGCAAAACCCGTTATTCTCACAGCATTCTAAGTTTATAAAATATGTCCCTGATTGTGGGCCTTTGTCTCCCAATTATTTGTGGCTTTGCCTAGATTTCTTGTGCTTAAAGACTGACAGTTATGCCTCAAAGGCTCAGGTTACAATATTGCATTCAAAATGAATTAGCATTTTATACAAACAGTAACCACAATAAATGACAAATGAGACCTGTCACCACTAAGTGGTGCAGCTCAAAATACATATAGCACTTTCAGCTTCTATATGGTCTCAGTAGACCATATCAAGCTGCTCTTGAAAAAAGGGATAATTAATAGGCCATACAAAATATTGCATAATTATGAGACTCAATTGAAGTAGGTTAGAAAAGATTGTGAAGAGAGACTAGAAAAGCAATTTGTGAAGGGCACATGTATGACTCCTACATTTTTAAGAAAGTCCAGAAAGTTTAGGATTTTTGCTGGAAGTCTTTGCATAGGCAATTTATATATACTCCAAGCTGACTTCAAATAACCGTTCCTTAAGTAGTTAGAAAATACAGAGATGGCAATAGGAGAGAAAGGCAACTGTGAACATATTTTTGAGAGTGCAATGAGTTGGTAGATTTAAAAAAAATAAATCTCTACTGAGCACATTGACAAAAATGTTAGGGGAGTAAATCTTTGTAACTATAGAAATGATTCTTTTGAGTTGGTATATAGGATCTGAATTTCATAGACATAGTAAGGCTCTATTAAGCCTAATGCTGCTGGCTGTCAAAAAAGGTCATTAATACAAAATGGAAATCAAAGTCTAAACCAATTGTAATTGAAGTACGGAATATTGTAAAGGAGATAAAAATGGAAACTGGATCTTTAGAAAAGGAGAAAATTGCATATAAATAAATGGAATTTGTGGCAACAATACCTGCAGAATAATGTTTAGGAAGAGGAGTGAGCTTTAAGGGACTTGAGGGAATGCAATTTATGTAATAAAATGGAGTCAATGATAATTGTTTAAAAGAAACATATAGGTACACTGAACGCAACTAATGAAAGTTGTCACTGTGATTGGTTTTCTGTTAATATATGTGCATCTGTTTCATTGTTTAAATTGTGAGTTAATAAAGGTGTTTAAAAATATCAGATCAATGAGACCTGTTGTAGACCTGTCAAGCAAAACCAAAGAAACAAAATGTGATCAAAACCAAAAAAGAACACTTCACGACCCAAGGACAAAACGCCAACCAGAGCAGTTAGTAAGTCCTTTATTGGAAAGCCACCACACTTAAAAACAAGCGCTTTCGCTCGGTGCAGTACCGAGCTTTTTCAAGTTCATTGAAAATGCAAAATATTCAAGTGTCATATACCAAACCTGAGTCACATAATATACATAATTAATTAATTAAGTCATTAATTCATTAAGATGTTAAAGGGATATTCATGAGTTAAACACCAAAGCATGAAGTTTGAATACTGGTTTGATATTTTATTCTTAATATTTATTAAATATTCATTATTTTTAATAACAACTTAAACTATAAAAGTAATTGTGTAATATTTAGTTCTTGAACAACATGAGATTGTTTAAGTTGGTCAATGAACTTTTCACCACATTCAATTGTGGTTGAACACACGTTTTTTAATTAATGAAGTGTTTTACAAGTTATGATTCATATATATTTATGTATTTATTCAATGGTTTTTAGGCTTCACATTCACTGCATTTTATTCTTTATGTTATATGGGAACCAGTATTCAAACTTCATGCTTTGGTGTTTAACTCATGAATATCACTTTAACATATTAATGAATTAATGACTTAATTAATTAATTATGTATATTATGTGACTCAGGTTTGGTATATAACACTTGAATATTTTGCATTTTCAATGAACTTGAAAAAACTCGGTATTGCACCAAGCGAAAGTGCTTGTTTTTAAGTGTGGTGGCTTTCCAATAAAGGATTTACTAACTGCTCTGGTTGGCGTTTTGTTCTTGGGTCATGAAGTGTTCTTTTCTGTTGTAGACCTTCCAAGCACTGATTCATGACAGCAGTCTTTGAATGTACACCCTAGTTCTTATTATAGAGAAGTAGCCATCCCCACAATATGATGTCCACTAGACCTCCTACCGACAATATGATGTCCATTAAACCCCCTACCCCCAATCACCTGCCCCCATGTTGAATAAAGCTGTGGAGTGACTGTAGGAAGTTGATCAGTGGGGGTGTATATCATATCATCGAAAGACGACAATATCGAATCACACAACATTGAACTTAATACATCAAAATGTACAACATCGAAACGGGGAAAAAAACACACGTGGAGTGGATCAATAACACATTGCTCCATGCAGGGGGGCAAGAACCCCTGCACCCCCCACACACCCCTGCCACTTAAATATACCACTTGATATGAATAAAGATGTGTTGTTAAAAAGAAAAATATATATATTTACTTACTTATTTGGCCTTAACCAACCATTCCTGCTACCAACTAGAGTAGATACATTAACAGGAAAAGCAAGTATCATTGACTGGATATTGACAAATAATCTTATTAACATTATAGGAATATAAGCAGTTTGAGACTTGATAAACAATAATAACCCCACCTATGCAATGTGGCAATCTGCAAAAATACATGTAACAGTATCATACAGTTCTGTTAAATTAACTAAAAGCTTTCAAGAACCTTTAGCTCATCACTGAAGCATTGCATCTCGCTACCATTAGAACATCAACATCTTGATAAAGCTTTCAACTCCTCCAACCAAGTATTTCACTCTATTCTTATTTATTCTTCACTTGTCAGCCTCTGTGTGAAAACAGAATCTTTCACTGATTAATACTGGACACAAAACACAAGATGACATTAACAGATAATACACTGAAACAGTGAAAATAAGCATTTAATTACAACAATACAAAACTAATGAATCAAGTTAAAATGTTATGCAAAAAGATTAGGAACATTATTTTATAATCTTACAGTCATACAACAAGCCTCAACAAGATGGGAGTTGAATTAAGAATTTCTTGACACCAGAAATTAAATCTAGTTAAACCATTCACTAGAATGTCCAGATTGTTGCAGAATGTCCAGATTGTTTTGCCTCATATTTTTCATCTATTCATCTTAAAACTTGTGGTTTTCTGGCAAATCATGGGGGATAAAGTTACTAAATAATGACAGACATTTGAGTTTCAGACTTCATATCCTTTAGAAAATGCATTTTAATGCAAAACCTGTTATTCTCACAGCATTCTAAGTTTATAAAATATGTTTCTGATTGTGGGTCTTTGTCTCTCCATTTTATGTGGCTTTGCCTAGATTTCTTGTGCTTAAAGGCTGACATTTATGTCTTGAAGGCTCAAGTTACAATATTGCCTTCAAAATTAATTATCACTTTATAGAAACAGTAACCAGAATAAATGACAAATGCAACCTGTCACCACTAAGAGTTACAGCTCAAAATACATATGGCTCTTTCAGCTTCTATATGGTCTTACTAGACCATATCAAGCTGATCATAAAAAAGGGATAATTAATAGGGCATACAAAATATTGCATAATTATAAGAATCAATCAGAGGAGGTTAGAAGAGATTGGGAAGAGAGACTGGAAAAGCAGTTTGTGAAGGACACATATGACTCCTACATTTTTAAGAAAGTCCAGAAAGTTTAGGATTTTTGCTGGAAGTCTTTGCATAGGCAATTTATATATACTCCAAGCTGACTTCAAATAACCGTTCCTCAAGTGGTTAGAAAATACAGGGATGTAATGGGGGAGAAAGCCAACTGTGAACATGTTTTTGGAAGTGCAATTAGTTGGTAGATTTAAAAACATCTCTGCTGAGCTCATTGACAAAAATGTTAGTGGACTAAACCTTTGTAACTAAGGAAGTGATTATTTTGAAATGGTATATAGGATTTGAATTGTCTAGACATAGCAAGACCATGTTAAGTCTGATGCTGTTGGCTGCCACAAAAAGCCATTAATAGAAAATGGAAATCAAAGTGTAAATCGGCTGTAATTGAACGAGCGAATATTGTAAAGGAGATTAAAGAAACGGAAATGGATCTTTAGAAAAGAGAAGGAGCAGCCTGCTCGAAATAAACTGAATTTGTGGGAACAATACCTGCAGAATAATGTTTAGGAAGAGGAGTGCGCTTTAAGGGACTTGAGGGAATGCAATTTATGTAATAAAATGGAGTCAATGATAATTGTTTAAAAGAAACATATAGGTATCCTGAACAAAAATAAGGAAAGTTGTCACTGTGATTGGTTTTCTGTTAATATATGTGCATCTGTTTCATTGTTTAAATTGTGAGTTAATAAAGGTGTTTAAAAATATCAGATCAATGAGACCTGTTGTAGACCTGTCAAGCAAAACCAAAGAAACAAAATGTGATCAAAACCAAAAAAGAACACTTCACGACCCAAGGACAAAATGCCAACCAGAGCAGTTAGTAAATCCTTTATTGGAAAGCCACCACACTTAAAAACAAGCACTTTCGCTCGGTGCAATACCGAGCTTTTTCAAGTTCATTGAAAATGCAAAATATTCAAGTGTTATATACCAAACCTGAGTCACATAATATACATAATTAATTAATTAAGTCATTAATTCATTAAGATGTTAAAGGGATATTCATGAGTTAAACACCAAAGCATGAAGTTTGAATACTGGTTTAATATTTTATTCTTAATATTTATTAAATATTCATTATTTTTAATAACAACTTAAACCATAAAAGTAATTGTGTAATATTTAGTTCTTGAACAACATGAGATTGTTTAAGTTGGTTAATGAACTTTTCATCACATTTAATTGTGGTTGAACACACGTTTTTTAATTAATGAAGTGTTTTACAAGTTATGATTCATATATATTTATGTATTTATTCAATGGTTTTTAGGCTTCACATTCACTGCATTTTATTCTTTATGTTATATGGGAACCAGTATTCAAACTTCATGCTTTGGTGTTTAACTCATGAATATCACTTTAACATATTAATGAATTAATGACTTAATTAATTAATTATGTATATTATGTGACTCAGGTTTGGTATATAACACTTGAATATTTTGCATTTTCAATGAACTTGAAAAAACTCGGTATTGCACCAAGCGAAAGTGCTTGTTTTTAAGTGTGGTGGCTTTCCAATAAAGGATTTACTAACTGCTCTGGTTGGCGTTTTGTCCTTGGGTCGTGAAGTGTTCTTTTCTTTTGTAGACCTTCCAAGCACTGATTCATGACAGCAGTCTTTGAATGTACACCCTAGTTCTTATTATAGAGAAGTAGCCATCCCCACAATATGATGTCCACTAGACCTCCTACCGACAATATGATGTCCATTAAACCCCCTACCCCCAATCACCTGCCCCCATGTTGAATAAAGCTGTGGAGTGACTGTAGGAAGTTGATCAGTGGGGGTGTATATCATATCATCGAAAGACGACAATATCGAATCACACAACATTGAACTTAATACATCAAAATGTACAACATTGAAACGGGGAAAAAAAAACACATGTGGAGTGGATCAATAACACATTGCTCCATGCAGGGGGGCAAGAACCCCTGCACCCCCCACACACCCCTGCCACTTAAATATACCACTTCGGAGATTGCACTTCAGTGCACTACAGTGCAGAAACAAAAGATTTCCGTTTCATACACTGTAGCGTGATCTTGGAGTTGGTAGATTTAAGTAAAGGGGGGATGCAGGGGGGCTTGCCCCCCTGCCTACACCCTTTATGTATCATGTCACCATTGGAAACTGCCATTTACATCATTTTGATGTTTTAATGGTTCAATGTATTCTGTTCGATGTTTCATGATTCAATGTTTAAGACTTTCGATGATGTGATATAAACCCGATAAGCGGACCAACCCAGCAGATGGCACTTCCAGTGTTTGGAGGCAAAAAACATAACAAACAATATATAGGTTCATAGGAGGTTACTAGGCTAGCAGCCTTACAGCCTATACAGGCCTAGCCATGTACATCTTGAACCCCAAAAGAACAAAACTCTTACTATTCATTCCAACTTGTAGGGCCTCCCCACTTAACTCTACTGTTATAGCAAACAATGGTACTATCATATCTACTGATCCCACTACCAAACTACTAGGGGTCACAAATTCACCAGTAGGACTAGTAGACACAAGTTTATTTTTCAGGTTAAGCGCTTTCATCAAAGTAAAATTTACTCCCTCAAAACAATATAGAAACAGTCATGTGGATTTAAATATATTACACTGTCACAGGATAGGTGAGGAATCCCACCAGTCAAACAAAAGATCTCTTGAATAAATTAATACCTTAAAGGCATACACTATAAACACTAAAAATACAATAAAATACATTTCTGTAAAGAAATTATGTTAAAATTAAACCCTTTCTGCTCTTTCTTTTAAAGCAGGCAAGATAGATATAAAATCATTTAATCCTGGACACAGATTAGCTGCCAAACGAAGCTGCCACATCAGTTCCCTCTTGTTTAATGTGTTTTTCCAGTTGCCACCCCTGGGGTTTATTTCAATGGTATCTAATATCCCAAACTTAAATCCAGAGAAATTAACACATATTTTGCTATGCCTAAATAAGGCATTGGTTTCTTTTGAATTCTTAATGTCATATGAGTGTTCATATATCCTGGACCTGAGAGCCCTCTCAGTTTTCCCAACATAAAACCCCGGGCAGGAATTACACTTTGCCAGATAAACTATTTTGCTAGTCTGACAGTTACCTTTTTTGAAAAACACTGTGTCCTGGTTGATATTATCAAGTTTCAAACTAGCAGCCGATAGTATATATCTACACTTTGTACAACAACCACAGGCTTTGGTGAATTCATTCATTTTTTCACTACTATTGTTCATGTTACCCTCCAAGGTAAGTTTCAAGTTGCGGCTCACTTTAGTACAAAAAATAGGCTGTTCACCCACTGCTTGTAAAATATTAGGGTCACCCCTAAAAATGTTCCAATTCTTACAAAGTATATTTCTGATGTCATTATAATGTGTACTATATTGCACCACACATGCCTGGGAGAAGTTGTGGGTAGAACCCTCTGTTGTTTCACAATTTTTGGTTTTAGAAAGACCTCTACCTAGTAGAGGTTCATATTTAGAACCCCACTCTCTCAAAACCTCTTGTAAAATACCCTCTACAAATTCTAGTGGATAATCTCTCTCCAGAAACATGTTCCTCAGATCACTGAATTCCTTAATTACGTCCTCAAGATGGGAAGTCATTCTAGAAATTCTGATTGCCTGTCCCTTGACAATACTTTTCTTCTGGTATAGTGGGTGGTGACTTTGGAAATGGAGGTAAGAATTACAAAAAAGTTTTCTTTCTATACACCTTGGATCTAAAACAACACACATCTTTAATGGTGGTATCAAGATAGTGAATTTCTTTTTCATTACACTCATAGGTAAATTTCAAATAATGGGTAGTGCCACTTAGATATTCAACAAAACCAGCAATACTTTCCTTGGTACCCTTCCATAAAATAAAAATACCGTCCAGGTACCTGCTGTAAAAAAAATATCCAAATGAAACCTACTTTCAAAAATAAACTCTTTCTCCCACCCTAATAAAACAAGGTTTGCATAAACGGGGGCACAAGCTGCCCCCATAGCAACTCCTTTGGTTTGTTGGAAATTTTGCCCTTCAAAAAAAATATAGTTTTTATCTAAAATCAAGGCCATAATTTCACAAACAAGCTGTACATGCTCTGGAGATAAACTAGAATGATCAAACAGCATTTTTTCAAAATAATCCAAATCTTCCTCTCTAGGAATACAAGAGAATAAATCTTGTACATCTATTGTCAAAAAAATCAGATCAGGATTCCATAAATCTTGCTTAATCTGTCCCAGAAAGTCCCAGGAATCTTTCACAAGATGTGACATACCCTCAAACTACATGCTTAACCATCTGATCCACAAAGACTGCCAAATTGTGTGCTTTGGACCCCTCCTGCTGCCACAATAGGCCTAAATGGGGGTGACAAAACATCTTTGTGGATCTTAGGGATGCCAAATATACTTGGTACCTTGGGAAAATGATTTAATAGAAAAGAGTAAACTTCCTGACTGATCCTTTGTTCTAGTAAATATTCTTCCAAAAACCCATCAATACGCCGGTAGGAAATATTAATCTGATTCTTGGATACCTGCAAATAGCTTTCCTCCTGAAACAAAATACCTTGAATAAGATTTTTATAGTCTTCACTGTTGAAAATTACGACCCCCCTCCTCCCTTGTCTGGGGACTGATGTGGCAGCTTCGTTTGGCACTGATGTGGCAGCTTCGTTTGGCAACAAGAGGGAACTGATGTGGCAGCTTTGTTTGGCAGCTAATCTGTGTCCAGGATTAAATGATTTTATATCTATCTTGCCTGCTTTAAAAGAAAGAGTGGAAAGGGTTTAATTTTATATAATTTCTTTACAGAAATGTATTTTATTGTATTTTTAGTGTTTATAGTGTATGCCTTTAAGGTATTAATTTATTCAAGAGATCTTTTGTTTGACTGGTGGGATTCCTCACCTATCCTGTGACAGTGTAATATATTTAAATCCACATGACTGTTTGTATATTGTTCTGAGGAAGTCAATTTTACTTTGATGAAAGCGCTTAACCTGAAAAATAAACTTGTGTCTACTGGTCCTACTGGTGAATTTGTGTTTTTTAGTTTTTATTTTCACCAGTTTGCTACAATTATTTGGTTAAACTACTAGGGGTCTTAATTTATAACAACCTTAACTTCGACACTCATATACATTTATATATATTTATACAATAAAAACAGTTAACAAAAAACTCGGCTCCCTTTACAGGATAAAACCCTTCCTGACTCCATTAGCTAGGACTACTATCGCCCGCAACTATTTAATCTCTACTCTCCTCTATGCCTCCCCTATATTTACTAACTTGTGTAAAACTAACCTTAACAACCTAGCAATCTCCTATAACAACATTGCCAGATTTTCCACTGGCTCTGCTTTTAGAACCCATCACTGTCATAACTGTGAACAACTAGGTTGGCTAGAGTTACCAAACCAACTACTATATAACCAAATAACAGTTGCACACAAGACCCTGTTTCAACCTACTTTTTTTTGTTCTTCTTTTGGCTTTTCCCGGTTAGGAGTCGCCACAGCAGAACTCTGGTCTGCTAATGATTGGCAGTAGATTTTTTACGGGTGCCAAGGTGCCAGATCAACGCCCAACCTTCAACGAAGGCATGCCCATTCTACACATGTCTTTCGAATGGCACTCAACCGTGGGGAGGACATGCAGACTCCACACAGAAGGCTCTCCAGCAGAGAATCGAATGGGAGAACCTCTTGCTGTGAGGCAACAATGCTACCGCTGCACCACCGTGGCTTGGTATCCTGTTTTAACCTACTAATGCCCCAATACTTACTAACCTTATCACCCCCTACAATAATCTTAAGACCCTACGCTCTTCAAACAAACCACTTGTACAACTAAGCAAAACCAACCATATGGCTGGGGACTCCTTGTTCTTTAACACTGTTGGCAAAACCTGGAACTCACACCCTAGTGACCTGACCTTGCTTTCCTCAATATCACTTTTTAAAAACAAACTGAAACTATTCCTCAAAACACATTGGTTATGCCCTTGTGCTAACCATGACTAACCATGTAGGTGCCTCTCTGTTAACCTTTAAAGAGAGTGTGTTTTCATATATTAACCTCTTGTCATTCCTAACATCTTCATGTACTATTCCCTAAATCATCATATGTTAACCTCATGTCATTTCTTACATGTTCCTGTACTATTCCCTAAATCATATGTTAACCTCATGTCATTTCTTAAATGTTCCTGTATTATCCCCTAAATCATCATATATTAACCTCATGTCATTTCTTACATGTTCCTGTATTATTCCCTAATCATTACATGTATAAAGAATCTTAAACCAGCAATGTAAAGTACTGTAGAGAACTGTTAAAAGATGCACCTTGATTTTTAAAATCTGTCATGTAAAATAACTATTATTTGTGTTCATTGGAGCTTTTCTCCCGAGGCCTCTGCTGAAAATGGACATATATCCAGTCAGACCAGCCCAGTCAACAAATGTAAAATAAAATAAATAAAATAGTTTTATGAGCTTGTGCTCCAGTGTTCACTGAAAGCGCAACCAAATAATCCAGCAAACTGTGATATATATTAACTACCCCAGTCTAGGGGACATACACCACATATCTTGGGAGGGGGGTGCAATTTCACATCCATTTGTTGGAGGTAGATTTAAAGTTGGTTAAGATGTTACTTGTTTAGTATGCAGTAGATTTTTTTTTTTTTTAAATGAGGATGCATTGCATTGTTTGCTGGCATTGTTGTCGAAGTGCACTTTATTTGAGTGCATGTTATTTGAATTCAAGTGAACAAATCACAAGCATATCAAAAGGAGAATGCAGGAGGCTCATTGTTTTTCGTGAGATCACACCTTTACTGTGTTTGCCCTGTGATAGACCACTTCATTTTTTGTACAACCACGTTAAGGATTTTCAATCATCAGTAATATATTTGATTCACGTCTTCTGGGGGATATTTCGGGAATGATACAGAGCAGAAACACATAATTATGGACAGAGGGTAGATAATGAATGAATGTTATGGTGTGGCTATTTTTTTGCTTTGAACTGAAATGCTTCTAAAGTATTGATGCACGTTTCTGGAATCATATGTGCATATTGAAAGCATTATTTATTATTTATTATTATTATTTTGACGGTTTTACTCTGTTTATCTGATTTTCATTATCAGCAGTTTATCACCATTTATACTGTTTTTGATTTTTATCAGGATGCAGTCAATTTATAGAATGTAATATCAAAGCCCTCAGATGTGAGTCTAGTCCTTAACTGCTTTAATCAGTGGAGTACACAGGATCACTGATATTTGATCAATGAACCTGTTTTGGACTGTATTTTTCCATTTTCTACTTTGCCTCTTGTCTGACACCTCCACTATTATCTCACAAGAGAAATCTGTTGCCACTATAACTGCTGTCTTCAGACTCAGTAACACCTCTAATAACATCTCTCATCCAATTTCACTTTAGCAAGTGGACCTTTGATTTATTTATTTTTTTTGGTGATGCCTTCTTGGAACCACAGAAAGTAGAGGAATATGTTCACCTATCTCTACAGACAGGTCATGGATGGAGACACATGATGTTAATGGGTTAACTGGGTTTTGTGAAGTACTCTGAAATGGAGCCAAAATAACTGGATCCCCCAGGATCCCTCCTTGGACCTGAATGTGCAGTACCACTTAGTAAACAGTAGGGGCACTCTGACAGCTGCTTTTGTATGTACCACCAAGACATTCACTGAAACCCTCTTTCAAAATATCTATAGCCCTCAATCTCTGTCAGGGGTGGATATAGCTAGAGCTGGTGACTCAGCCCCCCCCCATGAATCTGGCACAAAGGTCATTCAACTCATTCCCCTGATTTATTATGCCCCGATGTTTTCTGCTTTTTTGAACACAGGACATAGACAATTTAGGCAGACACTCTGCCCCCTTGTGGGCTGCCCTGGTCCTCTCCAGATCTCATCTACCAACACTTCAAATAGCCCAGCACAGGGATGTTCCTGTTCTTGCAATAAATGGCAGGTTCTTATTTGGTTTTCTTAGTGGTAGCTGTTATTTTCTTTCTGTTGGTCTCAGCTCTGAGTTCTTTCCTGGTTGACCTAGTTGCATAAATCTGGTTCAAGTGAAATACTGTTCAACTTACCTTCTTTTATGACTTTCCATGCTGCAAAAAATGCCTGGTGGAGGGGTACATCTGGATACTCAGGGTGTTCTTGGAAGGCTTCATTCTGGCGAGGCACTTTAGGCATGACCATACCATGTCCAAAACGAAATGCAGCGGTGGCAAAAACATTGGCAACCGCAGGGTTGACAAATGGATTATATGAATACCTTTTAGACAAGTGACATTTCATAGCTGATGTGCCAATCACATGTGGAAGGAAGTGTTTGTACGTTATGATCTGTGTAGAGAAACAGTTGTAGATCAGTAGTGATTCACCTGCATATATTAACTGTATCCAGCATGTGACTCTACAAAATATTACTAATTCATTTTACATAACATTACCATTCAGATAAAGCAACCTGTGACTTCTTAATAAGGCAGGAGACAGCATATGGGTCCCTTTTCACCCAGGTCATGACCTTTGCACTGAGAGTTTCATAGTCAGCAACACAGGACTGGGCCCTTTGCCACCCAATAATGTTTTACAGTGCTTCAGTGAAATATTTCTTACAAGCTATGCAGAATGTCAAAAAGGCACCAGAAAGCTGTACATTCCTTTTTTGACTAATGGGTAGTCCTATGATATTTATGGAGGTACTTTTGTAGAAGGAAGGCTCTGAAAAGAGTGACAGTAAAAAGACAGTTAGAGGAAAATACTTCCACAAAGTATATCACATATTAAAGTAAATAGGAACACTGTTCAGTGTTCAAACACTTTATTGCAGATTCATATGAGTGATGGAGCATGTGACAGGCACACATCTCCTTGCTGGCTCTGTCTAGCATTGAACTATATTACAATTAGATAAGCTTCACATCTGTACCTGGGTAGGTGGCAGAAAGGAACTGAAGGGTAGATTCACAAAATTCTCTGACAATAATGGTCCCAGTTAATGAATGTTATGGTCTCAGACATTCATCCCTGGTTTATCACCTATGTCTCTAAATGCAAACAGGTAAGCTGTAAATGGTTCATCTTCCAGGCCCATGCTTACACTTATCAAGGGTATCAGAACTTGTCAGAGATTTGGGATGCATGGCTAGGCTTAAAAAGGCCCTTGTGGTCATTAGCCTAGTAAATACCTATAAACCTATGAAAGAAACCGTGATATAGCTGTCTGGGTCAGTTCTATGATGGGTCAAAGTTCGTAAAGCCAAAGAATATATAATGGATGTCAATCATATGGATTCCGTTGAGGCATCTTACACTGTGTCATGCAACATGGTCATGGAAGACAGGACTAGAGAAGAGAAGACAACTGGGTAAGGTAGACGTGGAACTGCTTGGCAACTAAGAAGGTGAAAAGGAATGAGCAGTTCCTGTGAAAAACCAGTAATCAGAGAATGGCCCCATGAATTCATACTGTGGCCAGTTCTATTTAGCATACTTGTATCTACTGTTAACTAAAGTTCAGAGGACAGAATAAATCTGTTTGCTGTCAACACCACATTTGCTCTTGTAGTATGATATGATCAACCATTTTCTACTGACACCATGTAAAGCTAGCAAACTGGACAGACAGATGTCAGGTAGGATTTAATGTAATGAAGTACAAAATTGTGCCTTTTAGGAGAGTATAAAAACAGAATAAAATAAAGATAAATAGTAGGATATCTATAAAAGGCTGGCATTGAAAAACTGCCATGGTTATCACTCTTAAATCCAGTTACACAAAACACTATGAACATAGATCATTGACAAGATAACACCTGGAGCATGATGTACATTTCTGGGGACTTAGTTCACCCTGAACTCTTCAGATCTGTCTCATTGACAGACGAAGCATAAATCATTTCTACCACATCATATACTGATTACAGCACTAAGTTGGGAATATCTTGCATCGTAGAAAGATGACAGTAACTCTAGTGTGCCACTCTTTCCAAAATTAAATCTTGTGTGACTGTAAAAAAGTCAGTTTTTCAAGGTGAGATGGGTGATAAAGTGGAGCAGTGGATAGCATTGTTGCCTCACAGCAAGAGGTTCCCTGGTTCAATTCTTGGCTAGGGTGCCCTCTGCGCATAGTCTACATGTCCTCCCTGTGTTTGTGTGGGTTTCTTCTGGGTGCTCTGATTTCTTTCACATTCCAAAGACATGCAGTAGGTGGCACTTTACATTGGCCATAGGTGTGAGTGTGCATGTGGGCGTGTGGTGCGGATGAGCTACCATGACAAGGCCAGCCACCTGGTGATGTGGGAGAAATGGGTTGTGGATGGATAGAATCTTCCAGCAGATACATAAATATATATACATATCCATATATGTACGATATATATATATATATATATATATATATATATATATATATATATATATATATACACACCATATCCGCACAGTCCTGTAGGTTGTACATCCCTTTTCTGATGGAGTTGCAGCCTTGGCCTGAAATTTAAAGCCCTGCTGGGTCATAGCTGTGATAATAAAAGAAGTTATTCCTCTGTTGATGCAATAATGGATGCAAAATGAAGCTGTTATAAGGATAGCTAGACAGACAGACAGGCATAATGTACTGTACAGATTATATCACATCATGATCATGTTACCCACAAACTGCTGCTGCTGTAACATGGGAACTATATAAATGTGTCTTCATGCATAATTGTTGGACTAAGATTAATGCAGGGGGCTGTAATGCAGCAAGACTCTGTATTTTTGTGATGTAAATCACTGAGCACAGCTGAGAGATGCATTAAGGCTAATGCATATGAACTGATAATCAGCAAAACACAATTGTAAGCTTTATGAATCACTTGTCTCACAGGTGTATACTATCCTGGCTACAATGGGCACACTTTGCACTGTATGAATCACTCGGCTCACAGGTGCACACTATCCTAGCTACAATGGGCACACTTTGCACTGTATGAATCACTCAGCTCACAGGTGTGTACTATCCTGGCTACAATGGGCACACTTTGCACTGTATGAATCACTCAGCTCACAGGTGTGTACTATCCTGGCTACAATGGGCACACTTTGCACTGTATGAATCACTCGGCTCACAGGTGTGTATTATCCTGGCTACAATGGGCACACTTTGCACTGTTGTCTCTTCAGGTTGCCTTCTGCAGACACATGCATAAAAGTGCTGCTGATATAGGAACAGTTTATGCAGTTTATGGTACTCCATTTTTTGCTTTTATCCCCAATTTAGAAACATTCTTTTTTATGTCTACATAGAGTAAACTACAGTCTACAGCTACATGCCAAAAAATCTGTGTGCCACATGCCACAGTGCTTTTCACATACTGCATTGTGCACTACCACAATTAACTGTGATATTCAACACACCGACCAGATCTGTGTGCCACATGCCACAGTGCTTTTCACATACTGCATTGTGCACTACCACAATTAACTGTGATATTCAACACACCGACCAGATCTGTGTGCCACATGCCACAGTGCTTTTCACATACTGCATTGTGCACTACCACAATTAACTGTGATATTCAACACACCGACCAGATCTGTGTGCCACATGCCACAGTGCTTTTCACATACTGCGTTGTGCACTACCACAATTAACTGTGATATTCAACACACCGACCAGATCTGTGTGCCACATGCCACAGTGCTTTTCACATACTGCATTGTGCACTACCACAATTAACTGTGATATTCAACACACCGACCACAGTACTTTGTGCCCTTCACATTTATGGCTTCTCCTTTAAGCAACATATATCATAGAGTGTGTACATATCCTGCTAAAAATTAATTAAAATCAGAGTTACTTGTGTCACTTAAAATATTAATAAAGTAGACTAAACTTTTCTCCATATAATAACACAAAGTCTATACTTATATATTAAAATATTTTGGATTAGTCATGGGTTACCTCTGTTTGCTGACATTACTTGCCCTTAATTTGCTTTTTAGCTACTGTAAATGAGTTAAGTTGCACACAAAATACAGTTCCATTGGTAAAGATGGGGGAGGGGTGATAATCATAGACTAAGAATACGCAGAAGTAATGAATCAAGTTTTCCTGAAGGAAAAGAAGGACGAGGGACCAAACTGGATCGAAAAATTAGGGCAGAATAGGGAGAATGGAGGACAGACACCAGGGCTAGAGAGGGAGAAAGTAGAATTGGAACTGGCTATCCTTAAGGAGGATAACCCCCTGATGGACATTGTGAACAGGTCACTGGTCAATGAAGAGCCATCAGAGTACAATTAAAAAGGAAGTCTGGAAGCCTGATACAAGTTGAAGTAGGAGAAACCCAGAGAACTGCAGGATTAACAGGAAGTTGCAGGGAAAGTCAAGGAGAGAATCCTAACTGGATGGCTGGTAGCATTTCAGGAGGACAACAATTGCCACAGCAGCAGCAACAGCCAACATAGGTTCATTGTCTGATGGAGCTATCAATCAAACACGATCCAGTTTTATTAATGGATTACAGATGTACTTGGGGAAGGAGTGTCAGTAGATGTCACTTAACTTCTGGTTTGGTCTAAAAGTAGAAGGCCGATATGAAAACTGGAAGGGTTGCGGTTAGGGCCAAGACTGAAGAACTAGATATCTGATTGGCTGAACGGTAGGATACAAAACATAATGTTAGGAATTAGGACAAGGTGATTAGTGGAGTGTTGCAAGGACCTGTTATACATCCAGTACTTCTTCACAGAAAAGGTTGTAAACCCATGGAATGGGCTATTGTAATCCACAGAATAGAGGTGTAGCAAGGGTGGAGTGAAGGGGGCAGCCACCCAAGTTGCAAAATATTAGGGGCACAATCGGGAGTTGCTGATCAGTCTTAAGTGCAATATCGGCCTTCAGAAATGAATGCCAGTAATGCATTTGTGGTCAGAACTGAAGTGCTTTAGTGCTCCATGTGTGGCATAAACTGTGTCAACTGCTTGCTGCAAATGTGACAAGCAGTCTGCTACAGTTTAAAAGTAAAGAATAGTTTGTTTTTTGTCTTGGTCCTTAAGTCAGAGTTGAAAAGTGTAGGTGGGGACCTGGCTTGCTCTTTAAGTGAGTAGGGCAAAATCATCAATGTGCCATTTTTTTTCATTTGTGTGTTCCTCAATTTAATGTTGACAGGGGCACTAGTTCAAGAAATGACAGCAGGCACCAGAATAGCTACAAGTCTGCCAAGATGGCATGAGACAGGTAGAAAAGGGGCGAGGTGGAAGACAGGCATGGAGAGGACATAGGATGTTAAATGCCCTTAAAGGGCATTCTAGATAGGCTTGCTCTATTCTACCATCAAACAAATACCATGTGATAACAATGATTCAATAAATTATCTTGTATCGCCTGCTGATGCTGAACGTAGGCAGAATAAGTGGTTTTGGTTTTATATCATATTAATATAATTACAACGTGAAGGAAAAAAATCAATGACACCTGGGAAAAGGAATCTGTAAAATCAGACTTCCACCCCTGAGTGGAATATACTTCCTTGTTTATTTCCCTACATTAAAGAGGATACATAACATTAATATTGTTTTCTGCATAGACACGTGGGCTGGAAATTCATTAATGTTCCTATCAAGAGCTGAAAGGCCCTTCAAATGTGATGTGACCATTTGTGATTCAGAAACATGATAGCCATTGTGAGGGAAGACCTCATTATTGGCTAATTTTAATGTTTTCTGGATTGTAGTTATTATCACAACACGAAGATCATAGCTCATCTGCACAATGCAGTAGTAAACTGCTGTTAGTGTAGGCAATGGAATTCCCCCTCCAGTCACTCTGTTACATAGACATGCATACACATACAGATACATGAACACACCCACACACACACACACACACACACACACACACACACACACACACACACACGCACGCACGCACGCACGCACGCACGCACACACACACACACACACACACACACACACACACACCACAGTCCCTGTACTTGTCTCCTCCTTCCAGCATCACCCTGTAATAATAATAATAATTTATTACCACTGCAGAATGTACATATGTATGCATGTATGTATGTACATTTTAGGCTCTGGTGGTCTAGTGTATACACCCACCCCGATCCTCATTACAATGTCGGTGCCTCTCACTTCTGCCTTCTAAAAGAAACACAGGCAGCACCACCACCTTCAAACAAATACTGAAAAATCATCTCAACTCTTCCTGGCTATGTCCCTGCTCTATAACCTAACCTCTTCATTCTCCTTATATGATTACTAAACTCCTGTGTTTTGCTATTAGTGACTGATGATATTTTCTCTATATTTATTTTTATCTTCACTTGTTGATACTGGTAAATACTGATCTCTGCTTATACCACTCTGACTGAATTCATTGAATTCTACTTTAATGTATATTTTCTGTATATATTACTGTAATCAAACAAACTAGATTCCTGCTTTTATGTATGTATTCTGTATGTGTTACTATATTTACTGTCTGTAACACTGTTCCTGCTTCTGTACTAATTAATGTTTATATTTTTTCTGTATCTCGTTGGAGTTTTTCTCCCCGGGCCTCCACTGAAAATGGGCTCTTTTAGGCCCAGTGGACTTATCCCTGTAAACAAATGCAATAAATAAATAATATATGATAGCCTAGTACCAACCTATGAACCTATAAATAAATGTCAGCACTTTAAAGACCTATCTCTGGTGGTCTAATGGTTCCCCCACCCCCATAACCCTTTTGAAATCTGTGCCATTGCAGCACTTGCCTTTAACTCTTGTGCCTGGTGGTCCCCCAATCCCCATTGTAATGCTGGTACCATCACGGCTCTTAAAGCATTCCCTAGTGTCCAGTGATTCCACCACTCCCCAATCCCCAATGAAACATTGTTGCCATTGTGGTAAATACAGTAAGCTTTGCTGGTCTATTGTATCCAAAATCCCACCGCCAGACCATGGTCCCCATAATAACATTGGTGCTGTTATGGCACTTTACAGATGTATCCCTGGTGGTCTAGTGTATCCCTCCACCCACCTCTGGTCCCCATTTTGCTGTTGGTGACATTATGACACTTTAAAAGTAAGCCCTGGTGTCTAATGGTTCCCCCCATCATGTCTATGTTCCCTACTGGGACATGGTGTGGATGACCTTGCTGATCTACATGATCGAGCATTTTCTTCAATTGCTTGGCTGTGTAGATGCCTTCCTGCAGATGGTTCCAGATAAAACGCATTGCAAATTCGCATATGCCTTTCTCCCCAGAATGCCTCATTAGCATTCAGTATGGCCGTGGGACTAGCCCTTTGTGGTGCTGCATGTTTTCATGTTGGAGGACCATGCAGCACCATGTAAAGGTGCTTGCTGAATAGCGAAAAGGTACTAGTGACCATGTAAAGGTGCTTGCTGAATAACAAAAAGTTACCACTGTCTGTACATGCTGCTGTACCTTCATGAATGCAGCCCATTATTTGGAGATAATTTTTTAACTATGTACTTAATGACATATTAAATACACTAACATTATAGTGTTTGCTGCACAGTTATGCAGTTATGTAAACATATTCGTGAGAGATATTCTCTAAATTTGTAGTTAATGATATAAATATACTAACATTATCAGTGATAAGAGACCTTGGGACACAGGTGGACAGTAGTCTCTCCTTTGATAATCACATCACCACAGTAGCCGGAAAATTCTTCTACGTGGCACACCTCATCAGAAAAGGTTTCTCATCCAGGAAAAAAGAGGTAATTGTTCCCCTCTACTCGTCACTCATTAGACCCATTATAAAGTACACCACCCCTTTTGGTATGTACCTTACAAGACATCTACAACAACTGAAAAGGCTACAGAAATACCTCACAAAGAGGATTACTGGCCTCAAACAGATGCCCTACGCAGACCATCTCAGAAAACTTCAGCTTTACTCTGTCGCATATCCCCTACTCAGAGGCGATCTCTGCCTAACATACAAAGCTATGTCAAACCCAGAGGTGTTGGACATCCTCCACTTAAAGAAATCTCAATTCTTCCAAGCTACATGCTCTAGGGACCTAAACCTTGTCACTACAATAAACAGAACATGCTGGAGGGATAGATTCCTGTCCCAGAGACTTCTCATACTCTGGAAAAAACTACCTATCTATATCAAACAAAGCTCCTCATTAGCACCCTTCAAGAAAAATATTGATGATTGGGTGGGAAATAGGAAATTCACCCCGGGGATCACCTCTGTGGCTCTGCTCAACAGGGGCACAGGAAAATAATTGTCTTGGGTGGTGAAAGGCAGGGTACCTTTTTGGCTAGGCATATATAGGCTCTAGGGCCAATAGTCTAGTACCTACCTATGAACCTATGAACCTGTTATAGTGTTTGCTGCACAGATCCATACACATGTTGTTTGGAAATGTATTTTAAGTATGTAGTTAATGTCATAATAAATGTAGAAACATTTTATCGTGTAAATAATACATTCAAAGGAGAAACATTTGGTGCCTTTGAGTTTGGGACAAACACCTCACAAAATTGAATTTGTTCACCATGGTTTACATGGTGTATAAGGACATAGCCTTAGCAGATTTTATATAAAAATATCCTTATCAATTAATAAAGAAACTAAGTAATGCAAATAGACAAAACATAGAAAAATAAACTAAATTCATACCTGCAGTTGGGCTCCAACAATTTTTCTAGCTTCTTGATAAATAGTTTCTTTGTCCCAGTGAGGGTTTAGCTGCTTCATTTGCTTGCATATCCGATTATGTTCACGTAAAAACAGTGTGTGAATTGCAATCAAAGAAATCTGCTCAGTTGCTCGTGGGTCTCCTAAAAAAAAAAAATAAATAACCATTGCATCGCATTGTAGGGCATAGTGCTACAACTTGTTAAGCAGATACACTGTCCGAGGTTTTTCAGTGGCCACCTTGGTTTTGGGACAAAAGAGCTAGTGGGGATGGGGTGGGGGTGGAATAAGTCATCATAAGGTTAGAGTTCACATAAAGATTGGGAGGTGGTGAAAGCCAAGCCTAACTACACAGAGGGAATCTAATAAATGGTCACACTTATTGAATGACTGTCTTGTATGCGAAACAGGAAGTTGTAGTGACATCACCTCTGGTGGTAACGCTTCTGGTCCCATTGTCATCCAGCAATCAGTCCTTGCAAGGGAACTCTCCTCTAAGGATGTAATGTAGAATGCATGGGAAAGGGAACAATAGTAACCTAACTTTCTTGTTTCACTGATGTTGGCATCTCCCAGATGGTTGATTATGGGTAATTTCAGTATTAACAAGGATGATGAGTCTGTGGCTTTTGCAACAGAATGCTGCTGTGTTACAAACAGATTCAAATGTGCTCAGTTAGCTACTCAACCAGATCAGACATCAGTTTAATGTCTTATCCAAAGGACAACACACTCAGAAGAATAGCATCCCCCTTATGCAGCACTGTAGTGTTAGCAATCAGTCTATCTGCTGTGGGAATAGAACCCACAGCCTCCTACACCAAAGGTAAGTGTGTCATAAGTTGCACCACTGACACATTATGAAAAAAATTCAAGCTTGCTCAGATAGCTACTCAAGCAGATGAGACCTTGATTTAACATTTCATCCAAAGGACGACACACTCAGGAGTACAGCACCTCCCTTATGCTATACTACACTGCACTGTCAGTGCAGTACAGCATAAGGGAGGAGCTGCACTGCACCATCAATAATCAAGCTACCTGTTGTGGAAATAGAGCCCACAGCCTTCTGCACCAAAAGTGAACATGCTCCCTGTTGTGCCACTGATGCACCATGAAGAGATTGATGCTTGCTCAGGTAGATACATCTGCTAGCCAGATTTCTGGCCTCATGTTGAGCTTGGTCTTGGAACTTGTGGTTATGATAAGAATTCTGGTGGTGGAGCCTGTCTCTTGTTTTTGCTCCTCCCTGGTTCAGTTCCTCCCTGATCTTAGACTGGTTTAGTGCAGGAATCTTAGCGTACTCATCCAGACTCATCATATTTCATTTTGTCATATCTTGTTTTGCACTGGTATTTGCAGTACTGCAATGTTAATGATGTGGAGGAGACTGTATCATCTGTCATAGGGTATTCATGGTTACCCTTGACATTTTGTTCACTAGATACTTTAGCCCATGAGATCCCTGGTGTCACCTACAGAATCACTAACTGATGAGGACTTAGAAAACATTAGCATTAAGTGGCATTACTCTAGTCTTCTTGTGAATGACCTTGCCCTGAATAATCATTTTTCTTTCTGTCAGGCAGACATCTCTCTCCAAAGAAGTATTTGTGCTTGTTCCAAGAAATCTCTGGAGTGGCAAATTATCCAACTGCACTTTTCTGAGTTTTTGGGAACCTGCAGTGCAGTTTGCCTGGCCATTTGAAAGGTTTTGTCCTCTAAAGAATGTGATTTGGCAGATTGTTTTTTTTTCTTTTGTTTGTTTTTGTTTTTTGGGTAAATCAGGAGTCATACACGTCACTCCAACAGGACATGGAGATTGCCTTTCAAGGTGTCTGCTGTTTTTGACTTGGCCTGAGTTTCAGGAGGTCAGTTAGGATGATTTTCACACTCGGTTTTCCTCCACATGCTGTATTTTACTAGGACCGATTTGAATTCTGCTTTCATGGGATACCTAGAGAAGAGCATCATGGCTGAATTCCTGTGCACCCAAGGGTTTCATAGTAGGCCCATTATTTATTTGTTTATGTATTTGCTACATCTATGGGAAATTTATCAAAGGAAAGGCTTTTAATATCGTTTTGCTAACAAGCCTATGCTAACATTGCCTATGTCACAAGATGGGTCGCAAACTGGCTCAAAGACAGAACCCACAGAGTGAGAGTTGCTGGAGCCATGTCAGACTCGAAACCGGTCACAAGTGGCATCCCACAGGGTTCTGTCCTGGGACCACTCTTGTTCGGTATATACTTTTCTGAGGTACAGGCAAACGTGGGAGGACTATGGCTCACCAAGTTCGCAGACGACTGCAAACTGGGCGCCATAATCAACTCTCCAGCTGACACAAACATCCTTCAAAAAGGTCTCACAGAGACAGATAACTGGTGCCAGCGCCATGGTTTAAAGCTAAATACCAAAAAATGTATAGTCATACCCTTTGGCAAAAACAATGTGCCCACAAATTACCACATAGGCGAAAACCCATTAAGTACAGAGAAAGTTATTAGGGACCTGGGGATCCAAGTTGATAGCAATCTCTCCTTTGAAAACCACATTGCCAAAGTGGTTAGAAAGACCTTCTACATAGCCCACCTCATCACGAAGGGTTTCACATCTAGATCAAGAGAGGTAATCGTGCCCCTTTATTCATCCCTCATCAGGCCCATCATAGAATACAATGCCCCTTTTGGGATGTACCTTACCTGACACCTGCAGCAATTAGAAAGACCCCAAAAGTATCTCACCAAGAGGATCAAGGGTCTCAAATAGATGCCATATGCTGCTCGGTTAAAAAAACTCCTACTCAGTTGCATACCGCCTACTTCGAGGCGATCTATGCCTGACATACAAAGCTATGTCAAATCCAGAATTAATGGACATGCTCTACCTCAGTAAATCTAAATCCCTTAGAGCCACACACTCGAGGGACTTGAACCTCAGCACAGAAATAAATAGAACTTGCTGGAGGGACAGGTTCATAACCCAGAGGCTCCCTTCGCTCTGGAATAGAATTCCAGTTCATGTGAGGCAGAGCACCTCACTGAATCTCTTCAAGAAGAATCTCGATAAGTGGATGGGGGATCGTAGGTTTGTCCCAGGGATTACTCCCGTGTCACTATTAGACAGAGGCACAGTAAACTAAACCTTAAAAAGGGCACAGTATACTCAAATCAAGGGGTGGCGTAAGCCATACAGAATCGGGCTAGGCTTATAATTGCCCCAGGGCAGATAGCCTAGTATGAACCTATGAACCTAAATATAGCTCTGCCTTTTCTTGTCTCAAAAATCTGTGCCTAATGTTAGCAAATTAACTAAGGATCTGAGTGCATCTACTGTAGTGTGATTGCAAATCACCAGACAGTTTTCAGGGCTGTACATGCTACATTCTTGGATTCATCTGCCCCAATTGTGTCCCTTAATATTGTGGTGACAAAGTGGAATTCATGGTGAAGGCATGAATTGTAGATGTTGTTTTTGATGAAAAGCTGACCTTAGATAATTGGGTATTTAGCTTTAACAGGTTTTCCCTCAGGAACATCATCCAGATCAAGCACCTTATTCCATCCACAAATCCTTCTGTGGTGGTTCATCCGTAGCATCCTCTCAGCTGGATGTCAGGATTTTAGGCTGGAAGATTGACTCAACTAATGGGTAGTATAAACCTCTGTGGTCCAACTACTAAATGGCTTATCAGCTTTGTGTAAATATCCCTAACTGCCTATTTGTCAGGAAAATTATCTTTACAGTTCTATTGTTGGTCCTGGCTATCCTGCATTATCTGAGCCTTCTCTATTACGAGAGGTACTTACATGGTGATAGTCGACCTTTCATTGCGTTTGGACACCCACCCACCAAATGGTTCTAATAGTCTGGCATGAATCTGCTAGCTTTTGAACCTTTGCATATCAACAGCCACGCCTCTGGAATATTCTATGCAGGTGGCAGAAGGAGGCCACCACTGTGAGTGGGTTGATGTGCTTCTTTGAGAACAATTTATCTGACATGCCTTAGAACCCAAGGAAGGATGAAGCAGCGAGGCCGTTTGCCCTGGGTTCTGACTTCTAAGTCGTGACAGTCAGCATATTATTTATCTATTTCGCACAAAAAAATTGTTTACTTGTGTTATTTATTTTTTATTCCTAGTTTGTTCATGTTCTCTTACCTCCTTCTGTACATAAAAACACATCCATACATTCTGTGTAACATAACTACTACCCTAAAATAACTGGCTGCCGTTCAATTGGACGATAAGTGTCCTCATGTCAACAATGCACCTAAGATGTTCTTTCACGAGGCTTACTGGTGGTGGAGTTGTGATGTTGATGTAAGTCAATGATGGTGGGTGGTAGTTGCATTGCACTCGTTTTGTTTGGTGGAAAGTAATTATTGTATAGTCTGTTATGTACTTTTTAATAGATTTGGACAGAGATGTAAGAGAAAAACATATATTTAACTTTGTGCAGCTGGGCTCAAAATAAGTGGAGAATTTAGTTCTGACATCATTATACTAGGTTACTTTCTGCAGCCTCCCCTTAGAATGCACCAAAGTGCATGATTTAATCATGGTGGCCACACCCAATCTAGTATGTATGATGGTGCCTTTGGCTACAGATGGGAAGTACAGTAAAAGAAAAAAAAAATGCATGGTGCTGTTTTTATGAAACTAAGTTGCTTACAGTTTACTGAGTTCAGCGATGTGTTAATAAGTGCTGCCATATCCTTTTCTCAATCAGGTTTTTGTCATAATAAATCTTCTCTTCAACTTCAGCAACAGCAAAAGAAATCCTCTCCTGAGTTTAATTCCAGGCCATAGACACAAGAAACCCAGAGGAGCTTGTTGAACTCCACAAGTCTGCTCCATGCTGAACCACTGATTGAGGAACTCACTTCCTCATTCTAGCCTTCTAGATTACTTCCTTTTATGCAAACACTAAATAGGTGGCTGATGTCTCATTACTAATGCATTCAATTACCTTTCAACCTTAGTGTGCAAACTTTCCAAACATAAGACACACTTAAAAGTATAGTTCCTATACTCGTACCATACACAAGATGTTATGAGACACAGACACACGTACGCACACATACATGTGAACACACACACACACGCACACACGCACACACGCACACGCACGCACACACACACACACACACACACACACACACACACACACACACACACACACACACACACACACACACACACACACACACACACACACACACACACAATGCTGTTTGCAGGCAATAAAACAATAAGGATAGAAAGAAACATGGTAATTGTTGTGGTCAGACCCAGTAGTTCTGCAGTACTGCTTTTATTCTTTGTGTTGCTTGAGAGATGATATTGGGGCATCATGGTGTGACAACAACTTTGGGGCAGAAGAATTTTTTGTATGCATCAAACATTTCATCCCTCCAAGATAGGAGAATGCTTAAAAGTGAGACACCCACCCATATGTCACAAGATGGGTTTGCAAACTGGCTCATTTGACACCCACATTGCCTATACTCTCCGTGCTGCCCACTCCAGTACCCTGGCTCAGATTCAACCCCCATTTGCTGGTGTTACACTTATGACTTTAACCCTCAACACTTGAGAACCAGTGTTGACCAAAAATACTTTAGCAGAAAAAAATACAATTGATCATAATTTCTTGTATACTGCTCAGAAAACCAGATGCATAAACTGCATCTGCAAACAGGGGATATCATAACAGTGTGTGTGTGTGTGTGTGTGTGTGTGTGTGTGTGTGTGTGTGTGTGTGTGTGTGTGTGTGTGTGGTTTCTGTTTAGGAAATATGGATGCCTTATAAAATAAAGTCTTTATGTTTCAGAGAAACATGTTTGGTATCATAGTTTTACACTTAAAAACATACAGTTCTACATATATTTTATATATTTTAGTGACTACAAGAAAAGGTGTTTTATAAGCACTGTAGTTATTAAATGCATCAAATGCCTAATGCCATTTGTAGTGTAAAACTAATTATTATCACTTCCACATGTCATATTTCTTCCCATGTTTACTCTATAAAACACACAATCCATTTTTGTGTTGATCTTAGCTATTAGTAGATTGTGAAAGATTCCTGTGTATATGCATATGAACTCAAATAATAGGTAGGTACTAGGCTACTGGCCCTAGGGCCTATATATAAGCCTAGCCAAAAAAGTTCCCTGGCTTTCGCCACCCAAGAAGGTTATTTTCCTGCGCCTCTGTCGATCAGAGCCACAGAGGTGATCCCTGGGGTGAATTTCCTATTTCTCATCCAATTGTTTAGATTACTACTAGGCTAACTGCCATTGTGGGCTATTTTAAGCCTAGCCAGTTACCCCATTTGAGAATCAAACCCTGCACCTTGTATTTCCAAGGTGCAAAGCATCTCTTCTCTAAAGTTAGGCAACACAAGATGTGTTGTGTTTAGATATATTTAAAAAATGCAACATGACTCAGTTACTCTTTCCCACAGAGCCTATGTTAACTAGAACTATAATCATAACTGAACGTACTAGGTCCTGATTTAGAACAAAATATGCAGATGTATAAGGCTATGCTCTAGTTCACGACCATAACCTTATTAAGGTGAAGGGGCTTGTGTGTTCTAGTAAAGTGATGAGGTATACATGGTAGGGGAACACAAGATGGGCAGGTTCAGATTAGATGTGGTCCAATGGAGAAGGCAATGACAATCCACTGCAGTATTTTGAAAAGAAAACCCTATGGAGAAAAACAACCATGTGCTAAAGTCCTTGAGCTCACAAAGTCTGACTTGATGAAATGCCTAAATAATAACAACAACAACAGTTAGTTAAGCTCAGACAGCTTAGCTATTAGGACACTGAGTATCACATCACAGATGGTTCATCCATTAGCGATGAAAAGAAAAATGTCAGTTCCACAAAAACCGTTGTACTGACTTTCCTAAAATCTTCTGCAGTCAGGCAATGGACAAAAAAACTCTAATTGCTGTACACCTTGAACGTGTGTTTTGAAGACACAAAGCAGTTTTGCTAGTTCTCAATGGTAGAAGTCTAAACCTCAAAATGCACTCTCTTGAGGCACTCATAAAAATGGAGAACATCGATATCTGTGCAGTAACCGAGACCTGGTTCAAGGCTCAAGGGAGCACCCCTGCAATACCAGGCTACAACTCTTACCACACATTTTGGCCACCAAACCAGGACCGAAACACTAAAAGTGAAGGAGTGTCCATATTCACCAAGGATATTGACACCACCAGGCTAGTTGCCCAACACAATGCGTCTGAAATTCTCCAGGTGCAACTAACACTAGGTAAGACTGCAATCCAAATTGTAGCTTGCTACAGATCCCCAACCATGCCCCAAGATTCTCACTACACCTTTCTAAACATACTAGAAAATATTAAGCTACAACCAAACACCCTAATACTGGGTGATTTCAATTACCCTGCCATTAACTGGAAAAAACTACTCATGTACCAACACCTTTGCCCAACAGTTCTTGGAATTCATAAATTCCAATGCCCTGGATCAACTAATCCATAAATCCCATCAAGGGCTCCAATATCCTAGATATGGTCATTACCAACATGGGAAATCGATGCTTCACACCTATGGTCACCCCCTCGTTTGTCAGGTCTGACCATAAGCTAATCACTCTTGACATCCACATCCCTCTCCCACCCCCCAGTACGGAAACCTCCGTAAAAACTTCTCCAAAGCCAACTTTATGCTACTCAAGTCAGAAGTGACAAACTTCATGACACCCATGCAGATGAGAACTGAAAGTTTGACTGCTAAATCCTACACTAAGGCACTGTATGAGCACATCCACTCATGCATGAATCGTGCCATCCCAAATAGAACCAAGACGCTCTCCTCCAAAAAAGGAAGCCAATCTGGTGGTCCCCTGCCATAAACAAACTTTACAACAAAAGGAAGAAACTGTTGCAGAAAAGAAAACCCCAGGATGCAAAAAACTCCCTTACCAGCCTCAGTAAGAAGCTGAGATCCCTCATAAAATCCTCCAAAGCTAGTTACGAAAATAAAAGTGCCAGATTCCAAAGACAACTACAAGGCATTCTATGGCTATGTCAAGAATCTAAATGGCTATGCTCAGATCTGCTTTGAGCTACAACAGAATGACATTAAATATACTGATCCCAAGGATATTGCCAATATCCTGGCAGATCGATTCAGTGCCAACTTCATCCCCCTCTCACCCCCTAAACAGCCCATCTCAATACCAAAAGATTGCCAAATTCCAGTAATAACGACCACACAGGTAAAAAACACACTCTCCAAAGCTAAGAATACAGCATCCAGGGGACCAAATGACATCCCGGGCTGTGTACTACATGAACTACAAAATGAACTGGCACCTCACCTAAGTGTCATGTTTAAACATAGCCTCACCTCAGGCTTCGTGCCCACTGAGTGGTGCACAGCTACAGTTATCCCACTTCACAAGGGGGGATCCACCTTGGATCCTGGGAACTACCACCCCATTAGTCTGACAAGCCTGATCTGCAAGGCCATGGAACATATTATCATGGAACATATAAATAAAGGCATTGGCAACCTTCAAACACTGGACCCCACACAGTTTGGGTTCGTGAAGGGCCAATCTTGTCTCCTGAACCTGACTGACTTCTTCGAATCAGACGAGGGTAAGGCCATCCACACAACCTATCTGGACCTCACCAAGGCCTTCGATACCATCCCCCACTCTGGAATCATAGATAAACTTACTAAGCTGGGCATTAATCCCTACAACACTCGATGGGTTGCCAACTGGCTTACCAACAGACCCCACACTGTAAAAGTAGCCAACTCCAAATCCAGCTCCAGACAAGTGATAAGTGGAGTACCTCAGGGTTCAGTCCTGGGACCGCTGTTGTTTGTCATCTACTTCTCTGAAGTACAGGCTAACACTAAGGGACTCTGGCTAACCAAATTCACAGATGACTGCAAAGTGGGAGCCATTATTGAATCCCCAAATGATGTGGATATTCTACAAAAGGGCCTTACAGAAACAGATGCTTGGTGGCAGAGCCATGGGCTCAAGCTCAATGCCAAGAAATGTACAGTTATCCCCTTTGGGAAAAAACATGTACTCATGAATTACCACTTAGGTGGCAGTACACTAAACACCGAAAATGTAATAAGAGGGGACACAGGTGGACAGTGGTCTCACCTTCGATAACCACATCACCACAACAGTCAGGAAATCCTTCTATGTGGCACACCTCATCACTAAGGGCTTTTCATCCAGAAAAAAGGAGGTCATTGTCCCACTGTACTCATCCCTCATTAGACCCATTATAGAATGCAATGCCCTGTTTGGTATGTACCTCTCAAGACATCTGCAACAACTGGAAAGGCCACAGAAATACCTCACAAAAAGAATCACAGGCCTAAAGCAGATGCTCTATGCTGACCATCTAAAAAAAACTCCAGCTATACTGTGTCACATAGTGTCTACTCAGAGGCGATCTCTGCTTAACATACAAAGCCATGTCAAACCCAGAGCTGTTGGACATGCTAAATTTAAAGAAACCTTAGTCCCTCAGAGCCACATGCTTCGGGGATCTAAACCTTGTTATCACAATGAACAAGACATGCTGAAGGGATAGGTTCCTGACCCAGAGACTCCCCAGACTCTGGAATTGACTGCCCATACATGTCAAGTAGAGCACCTCTTTGCCCTCTTCAAAAGGAACCTTGACAATTGGGTGGGAGATAGGAAATTCACCCCGGGGATCACATCAGTTGCCTTGCTAGACAGGGGTCCAGGGAAGTAAATATTGTGGGAAGAAATAGCCAGGGAATTGTTATGCCTAGGCTTGTATAGGCCCTAGGGCTGATAGCCTAGTACCAACCTATGAACCTATGAACCTATAAGAGTTTTACTTGTAGTTCTTGTTAAATGAGGAATTTCTGCCTTGTAGTTGACACAACACACATAATGCTTAAAGAGTAAAAACTACCAAACTAAGCTAAATAAATATATGCAGTGCTGGCCTGAAGTCTGATGCATTAGAAAGTAATTTTTAATGTGGGGTGTCATATGCTGTATGAAAGACTAATCAACGGTAGCAACTTGCATAAAATAAAAACAATGCAAGACATACCTCAACTTGTATGTAGCGCTTTATGGACAGAGAGATAAAATTAAAGTGAAGGCTTGGAAAGATGATAGTCCTGTTGTCTTGTACTGTTGAAAATATTAAAGAATCCCACTGGGCCACTGGAGTTTATGCTTTGACAAAAAAAAACTCTAATTCTTTACTTGAGAACCTGGACTCACAAACTTCTGCCAGAGTTCGAATGCAATACATTTTATTGAGTTGAAGTGGTAATGTGCAGTTGCAGTACAGGCATTGCCCTAATTTGTGGGCTTAATAGCATTAAAACAGATGACATTTTGATTGCTACAGGTTGATCTAAACATATGCCAGCAGTTTGCCTATCATTAAGCCTGTAGCTGGTACACAAGGCCGCCTCATTAAATGCTGTAGAAAGCAAACTCTCTGAATAGAAGTAGTAGCTGAAACAGGCTGACTTATCCATGAATTGCTTCATCAAGACATGATGAAGTGACTTGGCATGCAGACGATGTTGTGATGTTCACACCTTAGACGGCGTTATTGTGCAGTGCAGTGATGTTGTAATGTGTAGGGGTGAAGCGGGCAAGAACTTACACCATGATGTACCTTATGTAACCACTCTGCAGCTTGTAGGGCATAAACATGTTTACATATGAGTTATGTCTACACGTGCGACCTTTAGCAAAATGCTAATTTGTTTTAATGAGGTGGCCTTGGGTACCAGATGCAGGCTGAATAGTAAGCAAAGAAACTGCTGGCATTTGTTTAAAAGGTTATTACCATTACTCATACTTTTAGTAACTATCTTACTTTTGCAATGTTCCTTCTGTTTCAGTACAACTTTGCACCAGCACCATCCACATTCACACTATTTGTCATTTTGCTTACCCTTTAATGATCGTCCGCACCAGGATTTACAGCTTAGTTACGTGAAAAAATATAGCACACAGGGAATTAGCAAAATGCTGCAGACTGTTCATGATAATGTTGTGTCACACAGCACCACTCCTCAGAGTGAGCAAAGTGGCAAATAGTGTGAATGTAGATGGTGCTGGTACTGGGAATTTAACACTCAGGGTACTGAATGACACCAGGAGCACAATTAGTAAGATGCAAACATGCTCACAC
The DNA here is from genome assembly GCF_019279795.1 of Protopterus annectens. Classification (NCBI taxonomy): domain Eukaryota; kingdom Metazoa; phylum Chordata; order Ceratodontiformes; family Protopteridae; genus Protopterus; species Protopterus annectens. The sequence continues at coordinate 1,784,951,611 of NC_056744.1, read as the reverse complement.
AGAAGAGTTATGTCTACGTGAGACCTTTAGCAAAATGCAAAACTGTACAGAAAAAGAAGGAGCTTTGCAACAGTAAGATAGTTACCTCCAGTGTGGGTTATGGCCGTTAGCTTCTCAGGGAAGCTGTCATTCAGGTTAGCACTGATCCCACTGTGGCCCTTACATAAGATACAGTAGAAAGCATCTAGGAGGAAGCACTTCAGTCTGTGAAAAGGTCAGCTTATATTGTACTGAAAGCCATGGTCAGTGTCTGTTCAGAGTGGCAGCTTCCCTCCTCACCGTTAGAAAAATGGTATAAATGGCATATTAGCAGAGGGCATCCTATCCATACCCATGTCTATGATATTTGTCAACTACATGACACTGGATGGCCTTCTGACAGAATTATGGAAGTACTTCCTTTACCATCATTTAGAAAAGGATGTCTGTAACTTCACTCTGGAGTCCAGTAACAGCAATGTGAGGATCTGTCAGGAAGTGTACATTGGATTATGAAAAAACATTTGGGATGGATGTTCTGATGTTCTCTCAGCTCTAAATGGTGCATGGCATTATTATGGTTCCTACACAGAACTGCACTTCTAGCCTACACATTTGTATGTCTTAATGATGCTTATAAACATCACTAGCCTTTCAATAAACACATGCTGTTTGGGATCACTAACAGTTAAAAGCAGCCAGCATCATCATACCCTGTGACCCACAAGAAAGACCAGTGTAAAAGAAGCTTTAAAATACAAATATCTGAGTCTATAGCTCAATCCTACCCACTCTTTAACATTTGAAAGCTGTTGGCTAAGGTTCTGGTTGGTTTTAAGAATACAGATTAAAAATTTAATTTAAGGCTACCAGTTTGTGTCCCTGTGATCTTATACAATAGTCAGTCACAAGGAAATGTATTTATTTATTTGACATTTGTTTACTGCGATGTTCTGACTGGGTCTACATAACTAGTTTTCTGTGGAGGCCCAGGCAGAAAAGCTCCACATACAGTACAATACAAATACATTATAGTCCAAAAACAACACAAGTGACATGAGGAATACTATACAAAAATAAGTTCATGGAACATAAACTAGGTTACACGATGTACTACACATCTTGACAATTTTATAGTTATATCATTATAGACAATTTTAGTCATTCTAAAATTGTCGAAATGAAATAATTCAAACTATACCACTATGGAAAAACACAAAGAAAAAGAGAGATTATTTCCTTTACATAGGTAGCATTAAGGCACTAGGGAAATATTTTGCCAAAAGGTAACCAAAAATGTTAAATCATTTTCATTGTAAGCTACCTACCTATTACAGATCACTGACCCAAGCAACAAATACAACAAAAAATATTTTAACTAATGCTAGGAGTTTAAACAGCATTTATTTTACTGCTCTTATTATGTCTGGAAAGAATACATACTGCTGGTATTGAAACCTGTCTGAAAGCAGACTGTGTACATTATGTCTATACATCACTTTTTGTGTTATTAAATAAATTTAATAAAAAAGGAATAATATATACATTCAAAATTAATATTCTTACTTTCTTAAATAAAACTTTTCACCAGCTCAAAATGTCTAAAAATGCACATCTTAATCCTAGAGTCAGTTCAGGTAAAAAAAAAAAGAAGTTATGTCTTACCAAAACGTTCCATCTGTTTTGTTGATCTTCATTCATTTATTACATGTGGGTTTGGAACCGATCCCTGGTTCCAACTCAGCCGTTTACCAAGCCCGCGCCAGCCAGAAACTCTCAAGCTTAGTCTTTCCCATAGCGCCCCTCTCCATATTACTTCAGATCGGGTTTGCCTAGAAGACAGGACAGATTATAGAGAGAAACCAGAGGATTTCTCTGAGCAACTTCCTTATCAGGATTAAAGGACCATAAGCAAACCTCTAAGAGTCTTAGGAGGGGGAAGGTAGGAGGGATTGTAATGAATGAATGAAGATCTACAACACAGATGGAACATTATGGTAAGACATAACTTCTTTATCTGATGTTGTTAATCTTCATTCATTCCTTACATGTGGGACAGAGTCCCTAGCTACCTTGTTTCCTGGGAGGTCTTATGGAAGAATGTTCCTGAGTACCATTGAACCAAAAGCAGCTCTTCCCCTGGAGACCATGTCCAATTTGTAATGTGTGATAAAGGTATGAGAAGAGGCCCATGTTGCTGCTATGCAAATGTCATCCATGGAAGCCCTTGCATGGAAAGCTACAGAGGTTGACACTGACCTTGTGGAATGTGCCTTGATCTGAGAAGGAATAACAACTTTGTTATGATGGTATACATAGGTGATGCAGTCTCTTAGCCACTTAGATAAGGTAACCTTAGAAACTGATTTTCCCATTTTAGGATCAGAACAGGAAATTAATAGCTGTCACAGACTTTCTGATAGACTTTATCCGATCAAGGTAAAAGTGCAATTGTTTGTGGACATCGAGCAAATGCAAAGTGTACTCCCCTTTATTAGCAAAATTTGGAAAAAAAACTGGTAGGTCTATCGTTTGATTAAAAGTTAGGCCAGAAATCACTTTTGGTAAAAAAGAGGGATTTGTCCATAGGGCTACTCTGTCTTTATGAAAAAGTAGATATGGACAATTCACACACAAAACTTCTAGTTCTGAAAAACGTCTAGCTGAAGTAATGGCTACCATGAACAAGGTTTTCCAAGACAGGAATTTCATATCACAGTCGGCTGCAGGCTCAAAGGGGGAACTGGTTAAGGACTAGAGGACCAAGGTCAAATCCCAAGGCTACATTGGTTGCTTCAAAGGGGGCCTGATATGTAGGACTCCCTTCAGAAAAATTTTACATAGTCAAAGAGAAATTAGAGAGGAGCCATCAAACCCATTATGGTAGTTGGATATTGCAGACAGATGGACTTGGATTGAAGAGGCTGAAACTCCGGATTCAAGTAGGTTAGACAGTTATTCTAAGAATGTAGATATTTGTGTTGAAAAAGGACTTATTTCCTTTTTGTGACACCAGATAGAAAATCGCTTCCATTTACTAAAGTAAAGTCTCCTGGTGGATGGTCTATGAGAAGCCAGAAGTATATGACAGACAGGAGAGGATAGGTTACTTTGCCTGCCAATCAATGGAAGTGAAGAAACCAAGCTGTCAGCTTGAAGCTGACTATATGTGGGTGAATCAGACCCTGTGGATGTGATACCAGGTCTGGAGTTGGATCCAGAATCCAGGGTTGATGAATTTGGTGAGGCCATAGGAAGGGGAACTAAATTTGTAGAGGTCAGTAGGGGCCAATGAGGATTACTCTGCTTCTCAACCGAAGAGCCTTCTTCAGGAACTGTAGGATCAGAGGGAGTGGAGGATAAGCATAGAGGAGACCTGTGGGCCAATCGTGTAGGAGACCATCCCTCGGGGACTCCCCCTGTGGGGCAATTAGGGCAAAGTAGCTGCTGCATTTGTGATTTGCAGGGGAAGCGAACTGGTCACAGCAAGGCAGGCCCCAACAACTGAAAATTTCTGTTACCCCAGCAGGATTGAGGGACCATTTCTGAGGCAGGAGAATGCACCTGCTCAACTTGTCTGCAATCATGTTGGAATTCCCAGGAATGTGCATTGCTAGTAGAAAGCAATTGGAAACTATCACCCATTGCTAGATTCTCATGGCTTCTCAACACAACGGGTAGGATCTGGTTTCCCCCTGTTTGTTTATGTACCAGACTATGAGTATGTTGTCTAACTAAATGGCAATTGTTCCTGAAAGGAGGACAGAGTGGAATGCTTGCAACGTGAGGAGCACTGCCCTCAGTTCTAGAACACTGATATGCAAGTTGGCTTCTAAGGGTGACCAAGTATCTTGGACCATCTGTACCTGGTAATAGCCCCCCCACCAGAATAGGGAGGTGTCCATGGCCACTATGGCTCTGGGGTGTGAAGGGGAGAAAGGACGGTTCCATAGATTTTGGTCTGGCTGCATCCACCACAGGAGATCTTGCTTGCACTGGTCGGCTATCCTGATCTGGTAAGACATGAGTAGGTCCAAGGGAATAATAAAATCAAGACACCTCGCAGGTATGGTATGCATGGCCCAAACCATTAATCCATATAACACAAGAGGCCAGCATATGCAGCATAAAGACACTTTATTCAAATATATATATTAATTAAGGCATGTAATGCCACAAAAAGCACAATAAACAATTCAAACTGGTTTCGGCTATCCAGCCTTCATCAGTGAAAAGAAAATTTTTTATGCACAAAAATCTCATTAATATTTATAGATACCACCAACCAATGGGAACATGGTATAGTCCAGCCCTAAAGCTGGTTTAACAATGCTGTTAGTATAATAATGTTTAGCTAGTAATATCATCACCATAAAGAAATAGGAGCATATCTGAAACAATAAAAACTCCATAAGAATATATATTCTAACAAAATAACTAATAATCTTGATATTTAACATAGAAAATAATATACAAAATTGGAAAATACTGTCAACTGTATTCTGACCAAATAACATCCTATGAACAAACCACAAGGTCCCCAATGAGCCTATATAAATATATATGATGTTAATTTCCAATAATAAACAAATAATGGTATACCCTACCCCTGTCTCTACTGTATAACTAAACGTTTACAATTGTAGGTCATATGAAATCCAATATTGGTTGGAACATTCCAAGTTATATTCACCAGGACTTAACACTTTGCTTGTATGCATGGCAGAACATGTGCTTGACAAAAATGTTTTCTACTTTCAAGGGGAGTGCTACTGGCAACTTCAAGGTACTGCTATGGGGGCATCTTTTACCCCCATATATGCAGACTTGTTTATGGCATACTTTGAAGAATGCCTGATACATAACCCACTTCACAACATATATATGGTTGAAATTGACATCTGGCATAGATACCTCAATGATTGTTGGATGGTGTGGCGTGCAGACATGACATATTTGCAAGAGTTTGTGGAATATCTGAATGGTAACATTTGGGGTATAGTGTTTACTATAACATACAATACAAACATCATTGATTTTCTGGATGTTACGGTCTACAGGAATGATGACCACACCTTGAGTACAAAGACCTACAGGAAATATCCACAATATAACATCCTGCTCCATGCATCTAGCATGTATCCACGCCACACCATCCGTAATATACCGAAATCTCAATTCTTGAGGATTAAACGTATCAGTTCATCTCAGACAGACTTTGAGGAAGCAAAATTGGATCTCCAAAATAGATTTTTGCAAAGGGGATATCACAAGTCTGATATACTATCAGCTAGCATTTGGTCTGATAATCAAGATAGAAATATGTTACTAGAGTACAAGCAACATCAAACCACAGATGTCAAGTCCCCATTGAGGTTTGTCACCACATATGGCAAAAACCATAATGTAATCAGAAACATCTTGGATTCCAACTAGAATATATTATTAACAAACAAACAACTTAGAAAGATTTTGGGCCCCAAATGTCAGTTTTCCTATAGACAGGGCAAAACTTTAGGAACCCTGTTCTCACATTACAAGAACCATTTATAAACAGATGACTATGACTGGGGACCAACTTTGGGTACTTTTCCATGTGGCCACTGTGGTTCTTGTAACCAAGTAAGTAAATTAAAACAATTCACCAGTGCCAACACGAGTAGAGTTTATGATCTTAGAGTGTTTGGTAATTGCGGTAGCAGTTGGGTCATATATTTAGCAACATGTCAATGCTCAGCATTTTATGTGGGTCCGACATCTAGATCACTCAGTATCAGGATGAGTGAACACAAAAGTGATATCAAAAATAAAAAGGAGACCAATGCTCTGTACAGACACACCTTAAAACATAATAATGCTAGATTTATGTTCATGATCAGAGATAAAATTACTGGAGACAGAAGTAATCAACAGGGTTGGCATAGCATTTTGAACCACAAAGAAAAATACTGGATACTTCATCTTGGGGCATTATTTCCCCCCGGCCTTAATGACCACCTATAATTGGGATTAATAGATTGTTGGAATTGCAGTATTGGTGTTATGATTGGGAAAAACATACTCCAACCAGTTAGGTATTTTGTTAATTATGGATAATATAGGTTTGTTAACCATATGTCCAGTTAAGTAAATAACATGATTTTGGTTGTATGTCCCCACATCATTATAGGTTACACTAAGTTTTATTAGTTTATATTAGTGCCAGGCTAAAGATGATGGCTGTATATTTAAGGACATTTGTTGTTACTAGATGTTGTTTGATTGCAATTTTGATTTATCTATTAAACAGTCTATTGCATCCAGCTATAAGTCATTAAACTATTTTTATATAACTTTGTGTTACTGATAATGGGACTGCCTATACATGTGGGGAATTTCCTTTATAACATATGAATTTATTTAAATGGTATCTGTGCATTCGGTTGGTGTATTTTCTATATTCATATGACCTACAATTGTAAACATTTAGTTATACAGTAGTAGTTATACAGTAGAAACAGGGGTAGGGTATACCATTATTTGTTTATTATTGGAAATTAACATCATATATATTTATATAGGCTCATTGGGGACCTTGTGGTTTGTTCATAGGATGTTATTTGGTCAGAATACAGTTGACAGTATTTTCCAATTTTGCACCCCCAAACAATACACACATGCAACATGGCTGTCTACATTTGGCATTTTTCTACCACATTTAACACATCTCTTAAAGACAGCGTTTTTTTCTCTGACATATTGAGGAATTCAACAACAACAACAACCCAAGAACACTAACTGGGAAAATATCAACTTCAATTTTTTTTTCGGGAAGAAAAAGAAAGGTGTAAATACCAGCAATGGTAAAGGAAATACCTAGATGGTTAAAAGGAGAAAAAAGTTCCAACAATGGTATGAAGAATACCAAACTGGCAGAAAGGGAAAAATTGGAGGGACACCAAGAAAAAAGGCTTCAACAGGAAGAAAAAGAGCGGCTAGCAAAAACTTTCTGGCATGTCTTATTATGGGTCCTATTATACAATTGAAGACGCAATCTTTTGAATGCATCTTGATCGAACTTGAAAGCACGAAACATCAAAATAGCGAAATGGCATATAAGTGATTTCTTTCCCTGGGAAAGAAATCTCTTGGCCACCTCCGTTACTTTGCCATTTTCCTCAATGTAGTGAGATCTCAGAGTTGGTATATTTAAGTAGGGGGGTGTGGGGGATGAAGCCCCCCACTTTATGTAATGTTTTGAAGTTTTTATTTTTATTTTGTGGAACAGTGACTTTTTTCCCTGGGGGAAAAAAATCTCTGTTCCAAGTGTTCGGGATTGCAAGCTTTCGCTTACACGGGGTCGATAAATCAGCATTCGCTTTTTTAAGCATTTCCTGATTTAATATACCCTTATATTGTACATTTCAAACAGATCTGAGGTAATGTGGAGAGGGGCACCATGGGAAAGATTTAGCTTGAGATTTTCTGGCTGGCGTGGGCTTGGAAAAACATCCGAGTCGGAACCAAGGATCAGTTCCAAACACACATGTAAGTAATGAATGAAGATTAACAACATCAGATTGAAGATTAACAACATTAGATCAAAGTTTCCAAAAGTAAACTTGTTCTCCATATAAATAACAAATGGGTCACTTCTTTTACTCTTCTGAATACTATCTTTAGTGAAATCTTTCCTTTGGGTTCTACTCACACTCACACTTACACCTCCCTACCCTTACCTACACATACAATGTACAAAAACACACACAAACATTCACTCACCTGCAACTTCAGGCACCATAACACTATGGAATTTCAGTAATTTGAGATTATGAAGTGTAACCAGATATATATGTATTAGAAGGTTCTTGACATAATCAAACTACATAATCAAACTGATAACTGTATTATAATATTGGATTATACTCCTAACATAATAATTAATAAAACGTTGAAGGACCTTTAGATCAGAGCTTTGTTTCTGATCAGTGGAAATAATCTGTCATAATGCAATTTGTAAAGGAGATGACAGAAACAATTGTCTAGTTTTTCACCTGTAAGACTTACACTGATGTTAGGAAAATCTTTTAACCATATTTCACTGATAATTATACCTCAAAACTAACATAAATAAAGACAGTTTTATGAATTTTACATTGTATCCTTCTAACTTAACCACATCCACACAAGCATTAATTGGTGCATTATTAGGGTTCTCTCTGGTAACCATTTGAAATGTCAAGGCCCGCTAGAGCAAGTCCCAAAATATGGAGATTGAATGTCTGAAAGATCAAACTTACATGTACTTAGTCGGAGATGGCATTTCTCAGAATATTCCATTTTCTCTGAGGCATGTCAATCTTGAAGTTGGTATATATAAGCTCGGTGGTCTGGGGAGCTTGCTCCCCACATGCTGGGGTGCAGGGGGAGCTTCTCCCTCTCCCTGCAAAGATAAGTTTTAAAGAGAAGACTAATTTTCTAAATTCACACTTCTCTTGCATTTTTGGTCTTTTTTGATCTTGTCGGCACTCAGTATTTCGAGTGCTGACATATCATTAAGGAGCCCTTCCTCTAAGTGTTTTTATTTAAATTTATGAAAGCATTTTGATAGTATCCTATCACTGATGATCTATAAATATTCATTTTTCCTGCCACCATAATAGAGCTCTTTATGTTGCTAACATTAAGACCAGTTTTTAATGACTCAAAATGTGATAAATGGATTGTCCAGCTCTTGCCCAGTCAGAGACCAAATGGGCCATGAGGTCTTCCTGTCTAGGGACCGCATGGGATAATATTTGCTTCAGAGGAGGAATGGATTGGTCAGCAGAATGCTAGAGGACCTGGAGGCCATGAAGTGGAGGCTAAAATATATCTTTCTGGGTTAACAATATTAATTGTAAAGCAAGCGGCCAGCAGGACAGGCAGCAGCATAAAATCACTCTTGCTTTAATCAGCAGTAAATCCATAATACATCCACAGCAGAAAACAATAAAAACACAGTCCAACCTTTTTAGCTCTAAAATACTGTAAAGATAAGGGCTTTCATATAAAAATAAATATCGGGACTTCAGATAACTATTCAAGCTAAATGCGGAATTTAAATACCCCACTTGAATAGTCATGTGAGCAGCAAAAACATTAAAAGCTTCTTAAAGTGCCAGTGCCTTTTAGCTTAAAAAACATTTATAAAAAAGTTATATGAAGATAAAACCTTACTGTTCTATTATAACAAATCTGAAGTCATGATCTGGGAATTCCATTATGTGTTTAGTTAAGGCATTATTAGACCTGTTTTATGGATGTCATTGATATGTTCATAAATTCTCTCTCTTAACATCCATTCAGTCTTGTCAGTATATATTTATATTATTATATTTATATTATAATATAAAAAGTTCTTCAGAAACAAAGCGGTGGTCCTTGGCAGCTTCATCTTGAGAAACAGGAGCTTTACTGGCAACTTGTTCTTCAAGTGGATTGTTGGCCAGGGCTAAATGAAAATATTTCTTGAAGTTAAAATCTCTTGCAAGATAAGGTTTTATTTTCATATTATTTTTTTATAAAATGCTTTTTAGGCTGGAAGGCATTGGCACTTTAAGAAGCTCAACCTTTTTGCTGCTCACATGACTAATCGTGAGGCATTTAAATTTCGCATTTAGCTTGAGTAGTTATTTGATGATGGCTCAATACGTATTCAAGACGAAAGTGCTTATCTTTACAGTATTGGTATTTTACAGCTAAAAAGTTGGACTGTTTGTTTTTATTGTTTTCTACTGTGGATGTATTGTGGATTCACTGTTGATTAAAACAAGAGTGATTTTATGCTGCAGCCTTTCCTGCTGGCCTCTTGCCTTACATTTCTTCTGGTAGCCTGTTTTGTTTCGTTTTGTCAGTCGTAATAATAATAATTACCTACCAGTTTCATTGGTTACTTGTAGAGTCCCCCAAAGACCTGTACTTGGTCCCTTTTTGTTTAATTATTTATGCATTTAGTTAAGGGCAATAGTTCAATTTGGTGTATCAGATTTGACAATGACTAAACTGGGTACTGTGGTTGCAACAACAAAGGACCAACAATCCCTATAAATCTATTAAAACTCTCCTTATGACTAGTCATTAAGGAACAGATGCAGTTTTAACACCAAAGACAGTTGCCTTACGTTTCTTGGTGACAGGAAGATGAGTATCAATACATCATCAGTGACAATATTCTACCCAGCAGAGACTTAAATATAGTAGTTGACTGCAAACTTGACTTTATCACAAACACCGATTACCCCATTGAAAGATGATAAACATTTTTCAGCTATGTGACATCTGATTCGACCTATAAAAAGGCATAAAGCAGGCCTTTGCTGATAATCAACTGCACAATTGATAAATTCTGGTTAAATCCTAATATTTTACCAAACATATTTGCAGTTTTCATTGTTTAACTTATGTGTAATTATGTTCAGAATTACAATTGCACTCAATGATACTACAGGTCACTTTATGGGGTTGATTTAAGTTAATGTCTTTAAAGAAAAGTTAGCAGTGATTGGCAAAAACGCAAATGATCACCACTATGAGACCCGAAATCAGGGTCACTTATTTTTTGTAGACCCCTTACATTTTTTTAATTTATTTAATTTCAAGATTATGTAACTTCCGTTTGGAACAAAATATCCCTTCAAGTGGGATCATATTTTAAAGGTGGACAAGAAAAAATAAGACAGCAGAATGCAGTCCCCTTAAAAACAAGATTGAAAAACAACAAAAAGGAAAGTAGCACAGGAAGGCAACACTTGTAATAAAATAAAACAAGAAGATATATGCTTTCACTTTAAAAATGTTTAGTCAAGTAAGAAGACATATTTTTCAGAAAACTAAAATTTATAGGATATGAAAGTCACATGATCAATGATCTAACCCTCTCATTTTCAGTTCAGGTTTTTAATGTGAAAGCATGTATTTTATTGTTTTATTTTATTAAAACTGTTGTCCTTTGTGCATTGTGCTGTTTCATTTCTATTTGTATTTTAAGGTTTACCTTTATAATGTCAGCGTCCGAAATGTCGAACCCGCTTCCGTTAACACCAAACTGCAACTTCACAAAACTTCAAATACCGTAATTCTGAACTGCAAAATCTCGCCCCCTTTTTGACCTATGTTAACACTTATTTGTAGGTGTGGTGCAGTTGAAAATGTCGAAGTTCAAAGTTTTTTCAACATTCAAAAGTTTTTGCAGTTCTGGTTTCATGGAAATGGTTTGGTGATGTGGCCATTCGGTAATACGTGATTGACATTATAAAGGTAAACCGTATTTTAAATGTTTACAAGGTTTATCAGGTGACCTTAGATATATTGCGGGATAAAGGCCCCAAAAAAACTTAATTACTGATTATAACTTGTCTTACAGTTATATTGTAACACTGTAACATTTTGCACTTTTCACTTACTTGTACTAATAAGATAACTAGCAGGTTGACTGAATGAACACCTTTCTTTCTTCACACATTTACTGAATGACATCTATATTTTTTTAAACCCCTCTGGCTGATTAACATTAGCCCCACCCCCCACAACCTATCTAGTCAATTTGTTCCACATGGGGGAATGAGAAATATTACAGGTCCCTTCATTCCCCTATGAAGTGAGGGCCAATTATGGAACCATTGTTCAGACAGATATAAGGGTCCATCTCTCCCAGAGCACCTAATGTCCTCTTGTCAGTTTTCGAGGGATGCTAATACTGCCTGTCTCTGTGGGAGGAGCTCCCCAGCTTCTCCACTTGATGGCCTCCTGTCATGTGCTGCTATGCTGTGGCAACATGTCCCTCTGGCCCACATTCCATGGACTGCACTGCCCAGAGCTCCCATTGCGTGCCACCCAAGAGGTAGGCCATATGCTACTCCCATCTTCCCACCCAACTCCCAATAGCTCCTGTGCCCACTGGGCATCTAACCTGTTTGTCCTAACATTTCTTTAGCTGCTCACAGCACCAGGACTAGCACATAATCACATCTCCCTGCACCCTCTGAAGAAGTAGCAGCAGGACCATTTTTCCCTCAGTGCACAGCGGTACAGTAGTTAGCATTCCCGCTTGTGGTTAGTAGTTCTACTTTATAGCTCTTGGTGCTTCAGTTTGGTTACCAGCTGAGATGCTTTTTATGCAGAGGCTGCAAATCCTCCGTATGTCTGTGTGAGTTTTCACTGGGTACTTTTGTTTCTTCTCACATCTCGTGTGTGTGTGTGTGTGTGTGTGTGTGTGTGTGTGTGTGTGTGTGTGTGTGTGTGTGTGTGTGTGTGTGTGTGTGTGTGTGTGTGTGTGTGTTCACTGCGTGTACTTTGTGTGTGCGTGTCTTTTCACATCTCGTGTGTGTGTGTGTGTGTGTGTGTGTGTGTGTGTGTGTGTGAGTTTTCACTGGGTACTTTTGTTCCTTCTCACATCTCAAAGATCCATAAAATGAAGATATGATCCTCTAAACTGCTCATAGGTATGAATATTGCATGTGTGTGTGTGTGTGTGTGTGTGTGTGTGTGTGTGTGTGTGTGTGTGTGTGTGTGTGTGTGCGTGTGTGTGTGTGTGCGTGTGTGTGTTTGTTTGTGTAGTTCCTATAGATTTATAGGTATATACCAGGCTAAGGACCTATAAGGCCTTTATAAACCTAGTTGTGAAACTCAACTCACTTCTGTCCTCATGTAGCATGGGCATCTGTTTGAAGTGGTATGTTAGTTAGGAGTTTGCTAAAGGTTTAGTGTTGGGGGAAGAGGTTAGCTAGGGAATATTTACTGGCAGCCTCCCTCTAACAGAGACATGGGGATTAGACTAGGGATGAATTTTCAATTTTCCATCCAGTGATCAAGGTTATGTTTGAATGGGGTTAGGGATGGACTCTGCTTCACATGGATGGGAAGCCTATTTCAGTGTGGGAGTTGTTTGAGACGCATATCTGTTTCACTAGCCCCTTCTATTTATGTTGCAAGCACATTTTAAATCCTTGCAACTAGTGTTTCTGGTGCTGTTCATTTTGCAGATGTGCAAAAGGTCCATTAGGGAGAAAAATTACACACAGCCAGTTTCACCAAACGTTTTTTTTTATTTGCTGTACTCTCTCTAGCCTCAACAAAGCAAAGCCTTCAAGGAGTAAATTACAATACATCACTGTTCCCTATTTATATTTCAGGATTTGAGAATGCCTTATATGCCAGGCATAGATTGTATCTCAGTAACCTGTAAGAGACTAAGTATAAAGATTCAGCTTTAAGGTGGTCTGTATAGGACAATGTGTTAATACCCTGGATCATCTTAGTGAGGAACCTCTGTGGGCATTCCAGCTATTGCAGATGCCTGGTCAGGTACATGCTGAAGGAGGCAATGTATTGAATATACAATAACAGACTGGCATCCAGTCCAGGATTTATTACTCTACTTTATATCTATTGCTTGCCAGGATAAGCTCAGACTCCTCCACAATTCTGTAATGGATAAACCATAAATCAAAGAAAGAATAAAGAACATTAATCATCATTAATGATTTAAAGCACCTAAAGGGAAGTCAGTTCTAGGCTACAAGGGAGATTTGGAAGAATAGTTATATTCACATCACAAATGCTGAATTTTGGTACTTTTCAGTCTGAAGACTTTTACAGTCTCACCTCTCAGATATTTTGTTTCAACTGCCAGGGACAACTCTCACTTAGTATATATGTCTAGACAGTATGGTGAGAGGAGGGGCTTGTCTATCAAAGTGATGATACTACACTTTTTAGTATTTAGTTTGAACTCATTTTAAATATAACTCTTGGCAGGTTCATTCTGGAGGGTTTTGAAGTCATAGGCTGACTTAACAACAGCTCCCAGTTTGCAATAATCTACCAACTTTATCACACAGAGGTCTTGGCTTTCTGCTTGAAGAGCTGCAAAGCAAATACCCAAAAGGAGAGGTCCCAGCACTGAGCCCTGAGGGACAATGTTGGTCACTTTCATACTTTCTGATAAATCACCCGCAACTTCCACTGTGCAGGATTGTCTTTTGGCCAGTTTACTATACATTTTTAAAGCATTTAGCTTTTTTATCATGCCAGCATAGGGAATAATGTCAAAGGTCTTAGCCAGGTCAAGATAAGACCATGTGTACTATATAGCCACTGTCCACATCCTGTAAACCTTTCAAAGGAGTTTACCATATTCAGTAGACAGGATCTACCCTCCAAAACATCAATTTACTGGGGATCAGTCTAACAAGACTCTTGATACCATAGTTTATGAGGTTAGTTTAATATATTCCATGGCTTTGCCGATGAGGCTTGTAAAGCTGATAGGTCTATAATTACCTGGGTCTTTTGTAGGCCCACCCTTATGTTGGCACACCATCACTGCTGTGCACCACTGATCTGGGTCAGAACCAGTAGCTAAACTAAAGTTAAACAGTTTGAGTACTGTATCTGTAAGGGCACATTTAACACTATTAATCAAGCAACCAGGTATATTATCATGTCTCATGAAGGAAGTATTTTTGTTATAGATTAGCTCTTTCTGTAAGTCATCTTTAGATATAATTGGGATAGTGAGGGATTCAGATATTTTGTGGCTTTAAACTGAAGTCTTAAGGGTGAAGTTGCCACAAAATTTGATCACAAGCATATTAGCAATGTCAGTTGCATCTGAATAGGAGGCCCCTTTATGGATACGTTCTGAGCAGTGTAGAATATTTTTTTTTTTTTAGTTTTTTAAACAGATAAATAAGGATTTATAATTATCTTTGGCTTCAGAGACCAGCTTAAGTTTATGGGCTCCTTTAATTGATCTGGCAGTGTTCTTCGGTCATTTTGTAATGTTTTTGATATTATCATAGACAAGGTAGGTTTTGGATATACTAAATAATTATTGGGTATCTTTGTTTTGTTGTACAGTTTATTTATGACGATGAACCACCAGACTGGCTTGTTTTTGAATTTCCTGTGATACTTGGTTCAGGCAGTTGCCTCACAGCAGGAGGTTCTCCAGTTCAATTCTCATCTGAGGTGCCTTCTGTTTAGAGTCTATACGTCCTCCCTGTGTTCATGTGGGTTTTCTGTGGGTGTTCTGTTTTCCTCCCATATTCTACAGACATTCAGCTAGTGGATAGGTTAATCTAAATTGGGTATAGGTGTGAGAGCAACTATATGTATGTATATATGTATGGTATGGAAAAACAGCCCCAGCACGACTAGACACCAGGGGGGTAAACATTACCACTTGATGATACTACTGATAAAGTGATACCCCGACCCTACGTGCAAAAATGGGAAAACCAGGTTTACAGCTAGATGGATTGATGGATGCATGGATATATCAATGTAGGAATGGATGCATGGATTTGGTTTTGGTTCTGGTAGTGAGGGCTAGTTCTGTGCATTTGTCTACATGGGTGTATGCTTTAGTGAATCTTTCAACTCTAGTAATAGTATGCCCATAAAACCTGCACCTCTGACTAATTTGCTTTCGTTTGCAGTCCAGCCTTCATTTGTTGTTTATGAAACATCACATTTTCTAAATCATCAGGCAAAACATTGGTACAACTAAAAGCATTATACTTTTCTGGAGTGTAAGGTTTCATGGCCTTTGGCATCCACTTTGCATGCTAGTGAAGTGTGCACCAAAATAATTTTTTGCATATCCTGTTGTGACTGTTTATTTTTACAAGTATTACATTTAAGTCACTAATTGGGAAAACTGAGACTGTAAACTATGTGCTTCATTTGTGGTAAGGGAATACCAACTACTGGTCATTTGTCCTCAGAGAAATACCTGATGGTTGAAACACACCTCAAGTGAAAGCAATCCCAGTATCTGGAAGATAGGATAGTCTCAAAGCATATTGTCAGCTCTGTGTAACTGCCCTTTAGATAAAATGCAGGTAAATGAAATGTAGTGGTGCTTTGATTTTTGAAACACCCCCTACCCTGATGGCTGAACATAACCAGACCTGCAAGAGACAAAGACGCATTTAAGTCCCAGAGAAAATGGAAGAGGAAGATCCTGTGCAGCTGGTGATTATTAAAGCATGTGCATAAAAAGTGCTAAATTAATTTCTATTACATCTTAAAATTCTTGCCATAAACTCTAGTTAGTATAGAAAGTTTCTTACCTGCAACAAAGCATGGTATTGCAGGTTCAGTAAGCACTCCGGATGCATTATGCATAAGTCTGCATGGACTGTTTGTACTGTTTTCAAAAGGTAGGTAAGCTAGTCCATTATCTGTGAAGTTTGTATTGACAGCCAACAAACCTTCTGGGCTGCTAAGATTACGCAGGCTATTTGCTGTTGTTTCTGTGCTGCCGTACACCTGGCTGGCATCAATGAAGGAGGTAATGGCATTTAACTGCTGCCGAACAGTGACATCCTTGAACATGTAGCTTAAACCCCTACTACCACATGCTGGGGAAGAACGGAAGAAGGGGATACAAGTATTTTTGTTCTTAATCCTGGGGTCATCGGGGGGTACCTATATAAAAGAAAAAATGTTACTGCAGCATCTGCTGTTACTAGATTTCTTGTAATTATGCAATGCTTCTTTTGTTATGGTCTCTGTAAGACATTACATGGAGAACAACAGTGGTCCTGAATGATTTTTCACATCAATACTTGTGATTTTATTATCTGGTTTAGAAAATGTAAGCAAAAAATCTGTATGTTATGTTATTATGTTATGTCTTCTATTTGATAAGTCTCTGATATTTCAAACAACACAAGCATAGACAATGGACCTCCACATTTCTGACTGAAAATGTGACAAGAGTTGTTCTTTCTGACTGAAAATAATCTGTATTACATTATAATGTCAGTATGGCTGATTTTCAAGCTGTTACTATGTAGGTAGGGAGTAGTCTTTTTTCTCTACGTGTTGAAGAACAGCTATTTAAAACTGTACACACACACACACACACACACACACACACACACACACACACACACACACACACACACACACACACACACACACACACACACACACACACACACACACCTGTTCTTATAGGTCAACTTGCACATAATCAGCGCACTTAATAGTGATCATATTCCAGTAAACTGCAAACTATTAAAGCACCAAATTGAGTAATATCATGAGTCCTGCTGGGCAGCAAGTCTTAGTCTAATACAATTTAGCAGCTGATGATAACATGTGATTGAGTCCTACATCAACAAAAAACCCCAGCAATCTGACTTACATTCATATACATACATACACACACACACACACACACACACACACATATATATATATATATATATATATATATATATATATATATATATATATAGTTTGCATTAGTTTGGTTGATTGTGGCTTAGATTGTCCTGTTTATTGTTAACCTGCTTTGGTCCACACTGCTTATGACCACCAGTTGTACATGATGCTGGGTCAATATTGAGTTCTGGTAGAGAAATTGAAATATTCTGAGGCCTTAAAAAAATCTACTACTGCCCTTCAGAGGTGGTGTGTAGCCTCTGATCAGTGAACTGAACCACTGTGGGTCAGTCTTCAGGAAAGAGGTATAGCTAAGGACTAGCACTTGGTCAGCCTTTATGAGAAATATGCCATCATTGACTAAAGAGCCATCCATTCTACAGGATTTCATGAGTCAAATGAACAGTACTTCCTAAAGCAAAACAATAAAGTAGTGCATTTATTTTTTGCAGTTCCACAGAAAAAGATAGATGAAAATATCTTCATCTAGAGCTGAAGATGTTTTGACCAGTTGATGGCACAGAACATTGCCTAGTTGCTTTTGAAAGGTATACAGCTAAGGTAAAATGGCTCCAGACAGAATATGCCATATCACTGGATAGGTATTGAAAACTTACATGAATCTGAAAGATTGTGATATACATTACTATAAGAAGGTAGAGGGGTTCATAAGTGCAGTCCCATTAGCTTCATAACTGGACATGAGGGGAAATGGTTTCCATATTCTCCTTTTTCTTTCAGTTTATGTGACCTAGTAATAGGTGTATTTACCGAAAGGCATTGTGGGGACTTGCCCCCAAAATCGGAGGGGGACGTGTAGGCAGTAGGCTTTTTTCTAATTCGTGACCTTGGAAATGCCACTATTTTAAGACTCTTGTGGCTTTAGACCTTTTAGTTTACCGTTATCACACACTGAATAAAAACACATAATTGATCATAGTAAACCCCAACCCACACCATCCTTTGCAAACCTTCATTATACCCTTTAATAAAATGACATAGAGCACTCTGGTACTGCCATTCAGACTCACTTCATTCTCTTTGTTTAAAAGGAACTACCATGACATCTTCTTCTCCTGCCCTGTATGTGTTTATAGAATAAGCTTCAGTGCACACTATATCCAGAGGCACATTTAAAAACTCCTTAAAGCAGCACTTTACCATCAGACTCATATTTTAACTGCATGACAGGTATTCTGTAGAAAATGGCTTTTATTAATTACCCAGCCTTTGTCATCCTGCACTAGTTTTCCCACCCTTCAGTATACCCCACTTCTCCATTACCTGTTTTGCTTGCTGTTAACCTAATGGCCTTCTACCTGTTATGTTTCTTTATGCATATTATGCTTGTCTATTTTTATACAACTTATAGATAACAATAACAACAATAACAACAACAGCAATAACAACAACAATAACACTAACAACAATAATAACAACAATAACAATAACAACAATAACAACAACAATAACAACAATAACAACAGCAATAACAATAACAACAATAACAACAACAGCAATAACAATAACAACAATAACAACAGTGATAACAATAACAACAATAGCAATAACAACAATAACAACAACAGCAATAACAATAACAACAGCGATAACAATAACAACAACAACAACAGCAATAACAATAACAACAATAACAACAATAGCGATAACAATAACAACAATAACAACAACAACAACAATAACAACAACAGCAATAATAACAATAACAACAATAATTAATCATTTTAAAATGCAGGGGATGTATCTTTGAATTATGTCAATATAATACCAGCTACTAATGACCTTCTTTTGAATGTTTCTTACAGAGATTAGGATTGAGTCTCTGAACTTTTTAGGAATGGATGCCAAGAAATTCAACTCAAGAGTGAAACGCGAGAGGTTAATTTTACCATCCATGTTGAGAACACAATAGTTGATTATGATTGATGAGATCAGATCATAACTCTTTTAGTTCATGAAGTTCTATCTACTTCATGTACTACTAGATATCAAAGAAAAACAAGTGTAAAGTGTTTCACTTTGAAAGGCAGTAAAGCACATAGCGAGTGCTGCTGCGCAGACAGCTAGCAAGTATAATTGGAGGAAAACATCAAAGGCAGCTTTTTAATACTGGTTTATTTAGCAAAATAAATTACTTACAGACTGAAGTCTGTAAACTTCAAGAACAAAACAGAAATATGAGACAAGTGGGGGGATTCAATAAACCTTACATGGTAGCAATAAGTTTTAGATTCAGTAAGCACTGTGCAGATGCAGCACCATCGCGCAAATAAGGTAAACATTGTGGCATGCTAATTACAGCATAAGCAGCTGAATTACAGGCTACTCAACCAATCCAAGATGGAGGAACCATTCAGCAAGCTATAAATGCTTGATGCTACAAGAACAAGTAGATTTATTGGAAGATTTATTTTTAGAAAGGGGTTATAACCCTGAGATGGTTCGAGCCAGTAAGAATTTAATATTGAATGATACGTCAGAGGCTAGTCTGCTTAATTCTGGACATTACAAAAGATTTCATAGAGCCACTAAAGAATCCAAGGTGACTTTTATTACCAGATTTACTAGCGATAATAAAGCTATACTTAAGATTATATCTGACAATTGGCATATACTCACGATTGATACAGATACAAAGAAAATAACAGGAATTAGACCTATTTTCACCTATAAGAATAATAAGAACTTAAAAAGGTTACTTTGCATTGAACGTAATCACCCAGAAGCTAGGTCTCCTAGATCTCTGAACAAGTTTCGCACTTATCCTTGTGGCAAATGTAACATGTGCTACATGATTTCTAAGGAACATATTTTTATACATCCTACTTTGAAATACAAATTTGAACCGAGGTTTTTTGCTTCTTGCAATGATATGAATCTCATATATTTGGCAAATTGTGGACAATGTCATGCTTTTTATGTAGGCATGACTACCAGGAGATTAAAAGATAGGATATATAACCACATCTATGATATTAAGAAACTTGATCAGAAAAATGCACTAGCAAAACATGCTCTAGTTCATAAATGTCATAACTTTAAATTTAGGGTACTTCAAATAGTACCCCCCAACAAGAGAAAGGGCAATAATTTTAATGATCTAGAGAGTATAGAACTCAAATGGATTCTAAAACTAAGAGCACATCAAGACCCTGGCCTTAATCAGTTCATTAGCATAAAATCTTTGCTTGAAGCACGTAAACTTAAATGAATATTAGACATTATTATATTTTTGTATTTTTGCATTTTTAGATGTTTATTTTTTAGACTTTATATTACAAAAAATTTTTGCATAATTTTTACACATTTTTTAATTCTTTCGCAACATTTATTGTCTTTCTTGTTTCATTCGGGGTTTATGCAATCCAATGTAAAATAATATTTTATGCAATCTATGCATCAATAAGTTTGCAAGTAGTTAACACAATATGTTACAATAGAGTTGCCTGAATGTATAGTTCTTGATTTCATTGAAGCTGTTTATGAATTTCATTAACTTGGTTTCAAAACCTCAAAACACATGTTGAATCTTACAACGATAGTTTACTTATTTTGTAGCAACTTGTTTGGCTGCAGTACCCGATTTTGAATGAGGCTGTATATATAAAAAAATTTTTAAACTAGTTTCACTTTAAATTATCAAGATATATGCTAAAATTTTATAATGATGATTTAATTAATTGATTGATTGAATGATGAATTTGAACATATATAAAGCCAGTGATTTTAGGATGTAATTAGATCTGAAGACGCGTGCCTTGGGAGTACGCGAAAGCGCTCATCTGTTTTAATAAACTTGGTCAGCATTTAATTTTACCTTATCATGGTGGTCCGTCTCCGGTTTTTTCATACCATTTGCTTGTTCGTTTACGAAGTGGACCTTCAGGTGGTAGCGTTCACTACTTTTTTGCCATCAGATCATAACTCTTTTAGTTCATGAAGTTCTATCTATTTCAAGTACTACTAGATATCAAAGAAAAACAAGTGTAAAGTGTTTCACTTTGAAAGGCAGTAAAGCACATAGCGAGTGCTGCTGTGCAGACAGCTAGCAAGTATAATTGGAGGAAAACCTCAAAGGCAGCTTTTTAATACTGCTTTGATTAAACAAAATAAGTTACTTACAGACTGAAGTCTGTAAACTTCAAGAACAAAACAGAAATATGAGACAAGTGGGGGGATTCAATAAACCTTATATGGTAGCAATAAGTTTTAGATTCAGTAAGCACTGTGCAGATGCAGCACCATCGCGCAAACAAGGTAAACATTGTGGCATGCTAATTATAGCATAAGCAGCTGAATTACAGGCTACTCAACCAATCCAAGATGGAGGAACCATTCAGCAAGCTATAAAGCAACATTTTAGACTTTGAGCTGTTTTTTCCTGTAAATTCCAAAACCTTTTGAAATAGAGCTGCAGAAAGGAGTCTACATGGAAAGAATGTTAGGGACTGCTGCTGCTTTAATTCATTTGTAAGAGCTACAGGCTAAAGCCAATGCAGCTGCTGCTGCCAATAGGCCTAGGCCAAGAAGAAGAAGAGTTTTTAGGCCTAGTTTAATTTTTCACAACCTACATGATGTGGAAATTGTAGACCGCTACAGGGTAAATTGGGTCACACTGCAGGAACTCTGTAACCTCTGCCATCCTCAACTCAGAGCAAGGCCCAACTGAGGGCAATCCATCCCAGTGGAGACAAAGAGACGTGTGGCACTTAGAATATTGGCTACAGATACCTTTCAGAGACCAACAGGGGACATGCTGGGGGTGTCAAAGACATCAGCATCCAGGATCCTCCATCAATTCCTGAATGCTATGCTTCAACATGGCAGTGACCGCATACATTTTCCCCATAGTTCTGAGGTGAGGGACAGAAATATGCAGGAGTTCTACATGTAGCACACTACCTTGAAGTATTGCATGCCATAGATTTCACACTTATAGAAATTAAACCAATACCCAGGGAACAGGGGAGAGTCTACATAAACAGAAAGGGCTACAACTCTATCAACTGCCAAGATGTGTATAAGGACAAGGGGAATCATCTTGAACATGT
Organism: Protopterus annectens; assembly: GCF_019279795.1. Lineage (NCBI taxonomy): Eukaryota > Metazoa > Chordata > Ceratodontiformes > Protopteridae > Protopterus > Protopterus annectens. The sequence goes on along the minus strand of NC_056744.1, from coordinate 1,784,929,361 downwards.
GTGCTGGCAACCCTGGCAGTTACCATGAGTCACATATCTATCACACCTCCCAACTATACCAGATGTTTGCTAGGGGCGCTATGCCACAGGGTCATTTACTGGGGATGCAGGCTGTGCACTGGAGCCATGGCTGATGACACTCATCAGAAATGTACACACACACAGATAAATGCCATAATGAGGCACATGCTCAAACCAGAAATATCATAGGGTGTGTGTTAGGGACTGCTGAAGTCAAGGTTCTGGTGCCTAAATACGTTTGGGAGAGCCCTGCAGTACAATCCACAGACATGTACAGAAATATTCACAGTATGTGCCATGCTACACAACATCATCCTAAGAAAAAAGCATCAGCAGGATCAGTGAGGGGAAGGGGCACACATTCCACCACCAATGCCAAGGTCACAACAAGCAGATGATAAGTCAGAAGGGGAACCACCAGCTGCTGTGGATGTAGGCAGATGCAGGTGTGCTCAGTATACCCTTGCATTGGCTACGAGACAACACATACCACATTAAATGACCACCTAGGGGACTAAAACTTTCCTCCTGCTCTTATACATATAGTAACACTGATGCCGGGCAACTCACACAACTTTTACCTCCCCATGTGTTGGCTGTGTACTGCTTGCATCAAACAGAGTCATCCTCGAATTAAAACCATGTCAACTGCTGCATTTACAAGGTAAGTCTTGAACCTGGAGTGTATTGTGTAATAATTTGAATGAATGGCATATCCTTGTATTTCACTAATTGGTAGGTAAAAGGAAGGAGATTTTTACAGACATGATCTTAACATGTGACAGCTGAGACTTATGTGGTTTATATGTGTCCATTATTAAGTAGTAGACTTCAGGCATCAAAGATTCATACAGTCAAACCTCGCAAAAGTACTGATGATCACTGCATGCCTTGAGTATAGCTCCATATGTTTGTACTGGAGAATCATTAAAGAGAGAAGTTAGAAAGTAATGATACACATTGCAGTTTCTGACTTCACAACCCTCACAAGATCATTAACAATAATGATGGAAAAAAAGTTTGATGCTATCAGCTGACTAACTTTCCAAGGCCAATAAAGTCAGAGGTAAAATTATCAGTTCAACATAACAAATGCAGATATACTAAGCACTAAGTCAGCCATGCACCCTGAGCATCAGACACAAAGCGTATGTATCCCTGAATCCAAAAGATAGAAAACAGGGATATGACAGAGTTATCATCACTTTGCACAGGGTGTTGTGTTGGAGAGCAGGTGGTCTAAGCTGACACAAAAGGTTGGTGAGTGTGTGTGAGTAAGAAAGAGAACAAGGCAGACATCTGGATAAACCAACAAATGGCCAGTGAGACAAAATGAGTTTTAAGCTGCACTGATGAACCACGTAACTGCTGTGTGTGTGTGTGTGTGTGTGTGTGTGTGTGTGTGTGTGTGTGTGTGTGTGTGTGTGTGTGTGTGTGTCTGTCTGTCTCTAGGGGTCCTCCAAGTGAAATTGGTGTGTGAGTGTTTGCATGAACACAGCCAAGCTCTGTGCTGGCTCTACATCTTGGTATGTCAAACAGGTGTGAGCCATACGTGGTAGAGGTGGCATTTCATCATTGTCATCCCCAACCACGAGAACTGGCTCTACCAGGAGTTGTACTGACACATCCATGCCCACAGTCAGATGCACTGCTGCTACCTGAACATGACTGATGTCTGCTGGATGAACCTCTTCACAGGGATGTCCAGGACCATGACACCATAGCATGCCGTGTCTGGGTGAGGACAGCACACTCACTTATGGACCAGTGGAAGTACTGCCACTATTGGAGCATGTTCAGGCACAACCACATTGGCTAACAGAAGCTGATATGGCTGACCTATGCTCACAAGGATGCCTTTCCCTTCCCAGCAGATGTTCCATCACAGATAATGCTTGTTCCATGACAGACACACCTCATTCCATCACAGACACCCTTTGTTCCAACATGTCATTTATCCGATACATTGAATCAGCAACACAGTGGAGGCAGCCATGCATGTCAGCCTGTGCCATATCTACAACCCTGAGAATTTGTCTGAAGGATCTATGGGAATGTGCCTGCACCTCCATGATGGCTCTAAATATATGTTGAGTGGCATGGGAAGAGATACCTGGACAAGGTGGAGTAGGGATAGCATGCCTCCTCGGAACATCCCTATCAACCCTCCTGCATGACACCCCACCAACATTTTGACTATGGCCAGACTAAACAGGCACTGAAGCCACAGTAACCACACATCACTGATCAATGGCCTTACCCTCCACCTGTACAATATCTGTATGGTCACTGGAATGGGTAGGTGTAGGGGATGGCTGTATGTCAACTTCAGTGTCAGATTAAATCACTGCACCCCTTGACTGTGCCTCAGTTTGTCCAACATCATCATCAGAGTCTGCTGATGCACTAACATCAGATAGCAGAGGGCCAACACTTCCACTGTCATGATCATCTGTGATAAAAAGTAACAAAAACATGAAATAATAACACCTACACTATTCTAGTCCAATATATGCTAACAAACTAACAGTGGTGCCAGTGTTATGGACAGTACAGCAATACACACAACAGACCTGACATCAACAGCACACACTAAAGTATTCATTTAAATTGCTCAGCAGTACTGACATAAAACTGTTTGGTTTACCATCTGCAGACGAGATTCTCCTCTGCAATCTAGAAGGTGCTAGAGGAAGTTAAGCAAAAGGTACGGGTAACATCATCACAATTAACAGTAACACATGGGGTAATACTTTTACCCATTTATATGTCCATTAACTGTACTTTCAACAAGAATGTGACTGACAAGTCCAACTTAAGCTAACTGTAACAATCTTCAGTCACCCCGAAAAAAGAATTCATGTAACACAGAAGTAACATATTGATTTCAATTGTTTTACTATACAACAGTATTTAACTGTTGAGATATCAAAACCCACCTGGAAGTTCCTCCTGGGATGTGCTGGCTGTCCCAGAAGCTGTTGCAATGATATCCAGGACATGCTGCACTGAATTATCCTGTGAGCTGTCTGGATCCCTGATATTTGCCAGGAACTCTTAATTTGGTGTTAGTAGTGGCTCCATAGCAGGCCTTCACTGGTAACCATCCGGTCACAGCCCACTGCAGCCGCTGTCCTCCATGCAGATGTGATCATGTCAGTGGCCCTGTAGTGCACTTGCTATGTCCTGTCTAGGCCACCTATGGCATTCATATCATCTACAATCTGCTCTCAAATTTGCATTCTGCATGCCATATCTCCCAGTCCCCTTTCAAGTAGGAAGGCCTAAAGGCATCCAGTATGACCTGGTTCACAGCATCAGTGAGGAGGGGTCTCCAAAGATTGACATGCCTGGATGGCATACTCCTAGGTGTCCTAAAAGATAATGGAAGGATAAGAGACATAGGTATAACATAACTACAAAATAACTGTTCCCAGCTAAAACTGAAACGGTAGCCACTCAATATTACCCACTAGAGAAACATAAAACAGTCTAGAGATGTGAAATGTAAACTACAGGCAGGATGCAAAACAAGGAGAGTAACAATAGCAACATATCCTTGTTTCTACCATAGCAGTAACTCAGCCTTGCCCCCCCCCAAAAAAAAATAACAGGCAAGTGACACATTTTGCTAACAAACCATCTTTGAAATGCTAACAGTGCTATCAAAGAAACTGTTCCTGAAACATTTGTACATATTTATCACAGAGTATTTTATTTTCAAGAACTGGCAATCATTGTATACCTGTGAAATGGCTTGACAAAGATGCCAATGGGATCAGTACACAGGTAAAAATGTAAAAAAGCCTTTGCTCAGATTTTTCTTAAATACATTCCAGCATATGCAGTATGTAACTGCAAAATGCAAGCATACCTTCTGAAATTCAGTATGCCTCTCCATCCTGGCCTTCATTTGTTGGCAACTGCATATGATATTTCCAGTTAATATCCTCACATTTTAAGGCCAATAATATAGAACGGCTTACATTCTGCATTTCTCAGATTACTGGTCAGATAACTGAAGAATGACTAACAAACGCAGAAAGGTAAGACAGAGCTGTATATTATCAAGCAATAATCATAACAGGTTGTGTAATCACTAAATGTACCACATCCAAAAATAATGCATGTACAGATAGTTGTATGGTTTGACATTACTGTCGATGCTGTTTCAGTTGGCTGTGTGCAGAATGAGTTCAGTTCTTTGCTGCAAAGATGTTTGTATGGCAAAGAGAGATAAGGTACCCATCCTGTGTTCTGAGGGTGCATTGGAGTGAGAGTTCAAATCCAGATCTATAGACATATCTCATGGTAATCATCATTTTCTTGTGTGTATGTCATGCATTGATTTTCCTCATTTCGACTACTTGCCCTCCCCCTTTTTTTCCTTTTCTGTCTTTGTTTAATTTTTTTTGGGGGCCAGTATTTTCATGATGCAGGGCATAGTGCAATCATGGGAAAGGAGGAAATGCATGGTAGGTTTGGTTGTGCTTATCTCTTTTGTGCGAAGCATGGCAATGCATAAATTAGAAAACTGGAGCACCCCGGAGGTAGACAGGACCCAGACAGCCAAAAATAGAAACCAGATGTATTCAATTAATTCTGTTGGGCACCATGCAAACCCATTTAGCTGTGCTTATCTCATTTGTTTGAAGTGCAGCAGTGCACAAACTGGACAACTGAAATACCCAGAAAGCAGACAGGACCCAGACAGCTAAAAAAAAAAAAAAAAAACAACAGGTACATTCAATTAATTGTATTGGGCATCACACAAACCAGCTAAGCGGCATTGTGCAGTGCTTAACATAGACTTTAAGAATGATTATTAAATTATGAATTGTCATGTAACTAGCCATGTGGCAACAGGTATAAGTATAGGGCTAGAGTACGGATGGTCCTGAGTTCTACTACATGGTATGCAAACTTTTTTACTGTTGACATTGCAGGTGATATCAAAGAACTGAAACAGTAACAACTGTTATTTCAACTTTCTTGTGGCAACAGGTGTAAGTGTAGGACTGCCATGCACATGGTCCTGAGTTTTAATAGAGTATATTCCATAGACTTTTACTGTTGTTCCACTTCCCACTATATTCACTCTCACTTATAACAATTTAGATAGTGGAGCTGATCTTAATTATATGTATGGGGGATGAGACAATATTATTGTTATTATATTAATCTTCCAATGCAACTATTTCATTCTGCACTGTTGCTCTCTGCGTATCATTACTCAAACATGTTGCACAGTTGTGCTCCCTCTAGTAAATATGATAACTGGAATTGGCAGGAAAGCATCAGTCTCCTTTGCTGTAGATCTGCTGATATATAGATATGGCAGGCATTAGTGGGGAAGGTGTCAGGTTTAGGGCACAGAGGTGTGGTGTCCAGGAGTCCAGGATATTCACAGGACTCCTAGTGAAGCACCACAACCATAAGCTTCTGCAGTGGGACTATTCTGGCTCCTAGTACAAGTCTGAGGCATGGGATAGTTTAGCTCAGGCTGTATCCAGTGCCACTGGTATCCTACACACTGGAGAGCAATTTAGGCATAGAGGAGGAAGAGGGATATACTCAATTGTTGAATGAGGAATTTAGGACTGTGGACATCCCACATCTATGTAAGTATCAGCTCAAGACACTAATTGTAAGACTTAGAAAGCTGAATATAAGCAGGACTGCTAAGTATAATGGTCTTCTGTTCAGTTCTGTTTTGTTTTTTCCCCAAGTACCAGTGATCAGGAATGGAATGTCTGGGCCCACAGGGATAGATTGGGAAGACTGAGGGGAGCAAGTGGTATGTATGCTGCAAAAGAGAAGTGTTATTGTAGTATTCAAAGTTAAAGATAGCTTATTTGGTACTTTATATAGTTTTATTTCAAATTGAACATGCATATTCCAACTGTAAAAGCAGGTATGCATGCATTAGTCTGTAGCACAAACCAGTTGCAAGCATCCAATATTAGACTTTAGTCAGATGTTGTGAGTTCAAATACCAAATTCACAGCTGTATCATACTGTTATTTCTTCAATAATATTTACATTAAATTAAAACCTCTATACCAGTGGTACAAATGCCCTACTATAAACTGTAATCTGTATAACTGGAACACACATATGTGTAATATATGCACATTTCAAGGATTACTTGGTGCAATCTGTATTATAGTGTGTATCTGTTAGGAGGTAGACATAAATGTAAAACTTAAGATAGAGTTGTATAATTATATTAATGCATTGTATGTCACATATGATGGTATTAATGTTTTATTTTTTCTCTCACCCCAACTCTTATCTCTCTGTTATTTTCTTCAGTTTTATTTTATTTTATTTTTAAAAATATTATATTTTATTATTTTATTTTATTTTATAAATATTTTCTTTTTTATTTTTATTGTGTGTCATCAAAATGTGCCCATGTCATCAATGTGTACCACCACTAAGTGCTCCACAACACAGCAAGATAGGCCAGCCCCATTGGATCAGCCTGCCCTTGCTCCATCAGCAGTATCAACAATGCTCAGCATAGCTGGGATCAAACCTGGCAGCACTGCCTCTGCTGCCCCTGCATTACCTGCACCCTCAGGTAGTCCTGCCTGGTCAAGAGGTACCCTCCGTGAGCAGTGGCAGAGGTGGTGAGTTCATCACCTGCAGCGAGTTGCCAGGGATGGTGCCTAGGGGGGTGCACTGCACCACTGGTGCATGCCCACACCAACTGGAGAGGCTGCTCTCCCTCATTTTGTTTGGTACTAGGAGGAGGAGGAGATGTCAAGCACTCCAGCCACCTGTGGCATAAGGAGACAGTGATGTCAGACAAGTGGGTGAAGACTCGATTCTCATGACAGCCATGGGCCAGGGTTGTCCCCCCCCCACTCGAATCATGGTGTTCCCCAACATTTTGTGTCCATCACCATCCCTGTCTCTTGTCTTGTTTGTCTTGTCTGTCTGCAATTGCTTCCTCACCTACCCAACTTACCTGACCCAGACATACCTATGCACCTTCCCCAACATCCCTCTCTCTCTTAAATAAAAATTAAATGGGCATCTGTCCCACAAAATAAATAATTAAATGTCCCATACATAGCTCTCCATTTCACACACATGTCTTCTTGACATACCTGGTTTGGTCCAATTGGCTTTACAATACAATTGCATTGTGGTCACCCCTCTCTCTGGAGGTGATAGTCCAAATCCAGTTAATATTTTGCACACATGTTCAGTTTACACTGTTAAATAAATGGATAGCAATGGTTCTATCCCACCTGCTTCCTGCACATTCCTGTACTGCTTTCCCTTTGTTCTTCCCCCTGCTTGCTCCCCATTTCACCACTTTCATATCTACCCCATTTAACACTTTTAATCTGGTTAAAAAATATAATCACAGACAACACACATAAACAGCAGAAAAGGCAATGGATCTCTTCAATTTTTGGGCTCCATGCTTGCATGGAGGTGCACATCGTACACCAACTCTCAGCAATGGTGTGGGTGCGGGTGTCTCTGTGCAATGTGGCTTAACTCTGCTGTGCTATGCCAACACACAGCTATACATATACTATAAAGAATTCATGCATTGCATTATCAATGCTTAAAAATATTTAAAAGTATTAGATAGACCTGGATTCAAACCCAGTACCTTCTGGGCTTGAAAAAGAATGTATCAGTGCATTAACGTGCTGCCACAGAGTCAATTAAGAAGCAGGTGTGTTGCATAGACTCAGTATTAACTGTCAGATTTTAGCATTGCAACTCACATTTGTGCACTGCATAGCTGCATGCAAATATGTGTATCTCACATGGGTATACACATTGCCAGCTGTCATGCAAACCCGCTGCTTGCTGTGCTATGGAAAAGTAAATATTATTATATATATTACTGATGTTTACTGCCCACTTCCTGTCTATGACATGAAATTACTTGTGGAAACAATACAAACTGAAGGCCCTATCTAACAATATGTCACATATTTACAGTACAACCAAGTGTTGCCACACCCCCAAGCACTGCAACCCTGGTGTCTCAGTACTTTTCCACACATATATCACATATACTACAGAAAATAATCTCAAATGCTGTGTGATATGCAATGCACATCAATATGGTAACATGTAGAACTACAACTATTGACCCATAAGCCTAAAAAGCCTTATCTGTAAGGCTAATGAAGGAATCAGAATAGACCTTGTCCACAGGGACATAGGTCACCTTCAACACACTTGACCCAACCCATTCTGCTTTTGTCAAGGTTAGAGCCTGCTTATTGAACCTTGTGCACTTTTTTGATATTGTCCAAAGACCTGGATGAGTAATAACAGGACATACCATCTATGCTGAGGTATCCAAGGCCTTTGACACTATCCCCCATTTGTGTCTCATAGTGAAGATCTCCATCTGGGAATTAGGGCATACAGTACTAGATGGATACCCAAATGGCTCAATGACAAAACACACAGTGTCAAAGTTGGGGACTGCACCTCCACTACTAGTCCACT
>NC_056744.1:1784873347-1784915847 GCF_019279795.1 Protopterus annectens | reverse complement strand
CATTAATGGCATGTATGTCATTCAGGACAGTGTGGATCATGCTCTCTCTCTCTCTCTGTATATATATATATATATATATATATATATATATATATATATATACATGGCATGCACACCAGTCAGCTAGCCTGTATTGCTCAAAATGTTTCATACAAGTATAACAATGTGTCTTCTAACACCTGCAGCAGATGTTATAGCGCCAGGATAGTGTGTGTGATTAACCTCATAGAGTGTGGATGTATCATAATAGGTGTTCAAATGTGTGTGTGCAGACTCACCTCCTATCACTCCAAATCATATATGTCATGTTAGAGGCATGGGATTACTGATGGTATTATTCTCATATTGTCCATGATTGGAATTGGTTCCTTTAATGTTGTCCATGAGCCTTTACCTGTGCCCACCTTGCTGGAGACCTCTGCTGAGAGTACACTCATATTCAGGCATATCAGTTTGCACAGCTTCACAATACGCCCCCTACCCAATTGTATGTCAGATCCCTAATAGATGTCCTCTGCATTATTCATGGAAGGATGTTTATCTCACACAGACATCCTCCCCATTGTTATGTCATCTTGTTTGACAGTCACATAATATACATTTTCACTGTACAATCCCTACTGTACCATATGGATATGTGATAGGTGTTGCTGCTACAACCATCTTCCATTGACATGCCCTCATCTGCTGTATATTAGGTTGTTTCACCTGTCCTCTTTCCCTGTGTTCATTCCTACAATTCATCTGTGTGTCCTTTTCAATACATACACTTCCCTGAGTGTGTATTTTACATGGCAGTCCATATCTTATTACAGCTCATTTACACAGCTTCAGTACAAAATGCCAGGAATGGGATATCACCATAATCTGTGCTGTAGATACACTGGCCTATACTGTGTTTGTAACATATACTTCACATTCATACCTCTCAACTGTCCATATATTCCCAGGATGTCCAGATGTGTTTCTTATCAATTTTGTGGCTTTCTGCCATATCACTGGGATGATCTCAGGACTGATGCGAGTCAATACTACATACATTTGATTTCATACCTCCCAAATGTCCTGATTTGTGCAGAATGTTAAGGTTTTGTTTCATATTTTTGACCTTTTCCTTTGAAATATTTTGGTTTTCTGACAATTCATTGGGATGTCATTGCGGATTGAAGTCAGAAACTGATGACAGACATTTGAGTTTCAAACTTAAAGCTCTTCAGAAAATTCATGCCACTGTAAAACCTATTATTCTATTACCTTTCTAAGTTTGGAAGAGAGCAATATTAGAATCTGTCCCTATTTTGGGCCCTTTGCCCTCTCCCCCAGATTATTTATGGCTTTGTTCAGATTTCTTGTTCTAAGAGTTTGAGAGCTATGTGTGGGTTTCATTTAACCACATTTGTATGCAACATCTATGCCAAATATGTCCCTATTTCTGTTTAATTGTCCCCACATTATTGATTGACAGCTATCTGTGAAGCCCTGATGATCATTTGGTATTCTATGCAAATTGGCAGACTGTAGGTGCTCTGCTTTAAGCAGAATTGATGTCCACATTTGCTTTTATGGTTTCCTGGCCGGCAACACTGTTGCCAACCACCAAACCTCACTTAGACATGCCACGCAACATGACTATGCATTGTGGGCTGCCACTTATTGTGCATCACTGTGCACACGTAAACTCTGTGTAGGCTTTGCACGAAGCCTACACGGAGTTTATTGAATCCGTGGGAAGATATTTAGGGACACTTAAGGGTCAAGGAACATCTCTTCCATGAGATCCTACTGTAACAGTGAATGGGGTGTGTAATAATTGTTGCACACTTCTGAAAGCACTGTTACATCAGGTCTCATGTTACAAAAGTGGTTTGCACGTTTGTTCTTTTTCTGATTTTGGAGTGTAATCATGGAAGGGTGGCCACCCACGGTGGTGCAGCGGTTAGCATTGCTGTCACACAGCAAGAGGTTTTCCGGTTCAATTCTCAGCTGGGGTGCCTTCTGTGAAGAGTCTGCATGTCCTTCCTGAGGTTGCGTGCATTTCCTCCGGATGCTCCGGTTTCATCCCAAAGACATGCTGTAAGTGGATTGGACACTCTAATTGGCCGTAGGTGTGTGTGTGTGTGTGTGTGTGTGTGTGTGTGTGTGTGTGTGTGTGTGTGTGTGTGTGTGTGTGTGTGTGTGTGTGTGTGTGTGTGTGTGTGTGTGTGTGTGTGTGTGTGTGTGTGTGTGTGTGTGTGTGTGTGTGTGTGCATTTGTGTCCTTTCTGTGGAAACTCCACTGTCAATCATGAGTGGACTGGTGATCCGCTGTGGCAACCCCTAACTGGGATAAGCCAAAAGGAGATGATGGAGTGTAATCATGGATCTCCATGCATTTCAATGCATTTTATTTATTGTGTGATATAATAACAAGTTTGTCACTTTAAATGCAGAAAACATACTGAGATTAAAAATAATACCTAATCTTAGGAAATGCTGTGCATTAAAGTTTCCATGTCACTAATCATTTGAAATGTTGGTACCCACCAGACTGAGTCCAAAACATGGAGACTGAATGGCTGAAAAAAATGGATTTGCATATACTAAGTCCAGGATGGCCATTTCTCAGAATATTTTCTTTTCTCTGATGTATGGAAATCTCTGAGATGATATATATATATAAGTTTGGGGGGAGCTTGTCCCCCACATTGGGGGTTGCAGGTAAGCTTGCTCCTCTACAAAAAAGAAGTTTAAGGGAGAAGAGAAATGTTTGAGATTCACCCCTCCCCTGTAATTTATTTTTTTTTCAGCTTGAGACGATATTTCATTAGGGAGTCTTATACATCAACACACTGTCTGAATTAAAAAAATGTATGCATTTGTAACGAATAAGTGTCATCATACAGATTCACTTCTGTGTATTACTTTATATTACAAACAGAGATACTTTACTATCAAGTTTTGTAAAACATTATGGGCACTGTGTGTTTGCTTCAGATTTAATGAAATTGCATATCTGTAATTTTTCGGGCAGCCATGGTGGTGCAGCGCAGCAGTTAGCGTTGTCACCTCACAGCAAGAGATTCTCCAGTTTGATCCTCGGCTGGGGTGCTTTCTGTGCGGAGTCTGCATGTCCTTCCTGTGGTCACGTGGGTTTCCTCCGGGTGCTCCGGTTTCCTCCCACATCCCAAAGACATGCTGTAGGAGGATAGGACACTCTAAATTGGCCCCAGGCGTGCATGCGTGTGTGCCTTCTGTGAAGGTTAGGTGCCGGGCTGGCAACTCGACACCATAAAAACTCCACTGCCAATCTTGAGTGGACAGGTGATCTGCTGTGGCAACCCCTAACTGGAAAAAAGCCGAAAGAAGAAGAAAACAGCTGTAATTTTTTTCCTGAAGGCCTTCACTGAAAGTAGGCTGTGCTCAGCTGGACTTTACTGGCCAGCATATATAAATGCAGAAATGGTAAGCAAGTGCAGCCTAACTGTGTACAAATCAACACTATTGTACTCAGATGACTACTAATATAAAGAGGGAGGGGACTGACAAAATGGTTAACGTCTTTACCTCATACGCACAAGTTGCAAGGTCTGATTCTGACCTCTGGTTATTGGCTAGGCTTAAAATGCCCCTTTAGGACAGGTAGCCTAATATTCAGCTATAACCCTATAAGCCAAAGGGTCAAAGAACACTGCATCTAATAATATTATTGCTGACAAACAAGCGATATGGACACAGAATTTGATTGGCTCCTTTCCTGCACTGCAATCTAAACATTATATTATTCTAGATGGACCAACCACATCTCGCAGAGCTTCATCTGACTCCGCCTACCTAGAGTACCACCCTCCAGTCTAGCATGTGCATGCCTGATTGCCACAATGTCTTCCATCATGATCTTACTCCAACCACCTACAGTACCACCCTCCAGCCTAGCATGTGCATGCCTGATTGTCACAATGTCTTCCATTATGGAGTTTGAATGGATGCATCATTATCAGGTACAAAAACAAGCTCCTGCATTCGAACCTCAGTGTTTACCTATAGTTGTATTTTTACACAATTATCCAATTTTATGAAGGTCAGGCCTTTGTCATCACATCAGAAGTATCAGATCTTAATTCCTTCCATTTAACAATTACAAACAGAATGAGTAGAAATACCACAGGATACCTGAATTGGGTAGCAGGGATTCATCTTGACACAGGATTTCTCGCAGTCAATTCCGTCATTAAAGTCCTTAGTACTGTGACTCTCTGGGGTGAGATCCAAGTCATGATCAACCCACTGTCCCCACTGCACAAACATATGGGAGAGTTCCTTGTCTCCAGGAAAGTTTACATCTGTATTGTAGAGTATCTTATTGGATACTTTCCGGACCTGCAAGAAAAGCACAAATTTCCATTTTTATGGAATATTTGGATAAAAATTATCAGTCTCTTGTTTAAATAAGCTACTCAGCAGGACTGTGACATAGCATGACATTATTTTTGTTAAACTTTTGAGTTAACCATAACCCCCCATTTGTTTGTTTTATCCATTAATTTCCTATGGGAGTGAGGACTTGATCACAGGATATCTGGTCGCTATCATTATGGTGTAATTCTAATGCCTTCTTAACAGTCTGAGCCACAGATACTCAGGCAGTCAGCTTTACATTTTCATATACTTGCTATGTAGCAGCAGAATGCACAGCTATACATATTTCCTACATTGACTTGTGCCTTTGCTATACCTAAGCTATGCAGTCCTCTATATGTGAAAAGTACATCAGAAAAGGCAACCTCACTTCTGTGCTAATGCATCACAAAGAAGGTGAACCAGAAAAAGGCAACTTCCCCTCTGTGCTAATGCATCACAATGAAGATTAACCAGAATATCATACTAGAAGGTGGCAGCCTTCCCTGGAGATCTAGGAATCCAGACTGTTCCTCAGAGAGCTGGAGTCACATTTATTTAATGCAGACAATGAAACAAATTGCTTTGACTTTTATCAGTATCAAGCATGTCATATTACAGTAACAGAAAAGCAAACAAACACACAAATATGTAATCACATAAATTTACCAGAGGCAGAGGAAATCCTGAGTAAAGTTTGCCCTCAGTCCAGCCACGGGGTAAACCGAGGTTGTCTTCATACTGTGGTGGCAGCCATCTAACAAAAGGAGTGTTTGATGCACCCCAATCAGGGTGTTTCCTGTGAAAACAGCACCAGATTTTTTGTTGTATGAAAAACTGTGGGAAATGATATTGCTGCTTCCCCTGACCCTCCAACAGAAACAGAGACATATCTTCAAAGTCTTTATGAGCTATCGACCAACTTAATTATAAATATTTTAAATATTCGTTTTACTGCTGAAAGTAGTACTCTATATACATATATATATATATATTGCATTTTAAAATAAAGAATATCATATTCCTCTTTGCAAGAAAGAGAAAACCAAGATGCAACATATGTCCATTCATAAATGTTTATAGAAGGTTGTATGTAGCTTAAATTTAAAAAAATAAAACGATGTTGATGTTAACTCTCATGTATTAGCTATTATACAGATGATGTTGGCAAACAGGAATAATTTACACACATATATATGTCCCACTTGCAGAAAATTTCAACATGTCCCTTCTTTGGTGCATCCAGCTATCCCAATCTCTTGATACTCTATGATTCTTGGGGTATCCCACACTTGAATTCATATCATACACCATTTTTGGGGTTCCCATTTTTGATCCCCGTCATTGTGCCCTTCTGGGGTGCGCCACTATTGAATTCTTATCATGCCCCTTTCTTTTGCATGTTCCACTATCAAAAACTTCCAACATGTTATTTTTTTTGGATGTACTACTTCCCTGAGCCCCAACTGTGTTCCTTTTTTGGGATGCCTCAATCTCCTGAGCACCAACCATGACCTCCCCTTTTTGTGGGGTATCTCATTCTTGAACCCTTTTCATGCTCCTTTGTTTTGCATCTCCTACTCTCATGAACTCCCAGCATGCCATTTTCTTGGGTCTATATTACGTGATTGAAACCTTAGGTTATCCAACACCTAAAGGTCAATCACTAAATGTCAAACCCTTAAGATCAAAAATTGCCGTTTCCACATACGGAAACAATACTGTTGGCCAAAAAAAAAAAAAAAGTTGTAAACAGAAATATTGTGGGAGGCTGTGCCCCCACAACCCCCTAACTAAATATACCAACTCTGTAATTACTCTACAGCGGAGAAAAAACAAAATCCATGTAACAGCCAAACGACTCATTTCCCTGTGCAGAAACAGCCATTCGCAACTTTCAGACTTTGACATTTAGTGATCGACCTTTAGGTGTTCGATAACCTAATGCTTCAATCCCGATTATAGGGAACCATTTTCTTTGGGTTGCACTAATTCCCTGAGCCATAGCTGTGCTCCTTTTTTGGGCTGTCCCACTCTCCTGAACTCCCACCATGCTCCCCCTGTTTGGTGATATCCATGCTTGAACCCTTTTCGTGCCCCTTTCTATGGAATATACCACTTTTGTGAACTTTCACTGTGTCTCTTTCTTTTGGGTATCCCACTCTATGACTGCCTGGGTGCTCCCCTTTGTTTGCACTGTCCTACTCCGTAGAAATCATATGGTTGCAACTTCTTTTGAGTTTCATATATCCTCATTTGCATCTTAACTTGTTCCTTTATTTCACTGATTTTTTAATTTAATTTTTGCTTTTGCATCACTGACTATTCCGTGTCATGGAACCTTCCAGTGACCTGTTGGAGATAATCAGCCACACTGCAGTGGTACATCCCTGTATCCTACCTTATTCTGTTCGTGACCACCAATACAGATAGCAGACTTTACTTTAATAGATTAATCCGTATGCCATAGTTTGGTCATCTCCAAATGGAAAGGAGTAGAATTACGCTTCACAAAAGGCAGAAAAATAACAGACTGTTTTTCTGCTTTTTGTAATATCCAAGCAATGCGTAAAAATGTTATATAATCCATTTTCTGTACTGGTTGTCTCCCAGTCCTCGCCCCTCTAACAGTGGAAGAAGCCAAGTGCCATGGGGTTATTGATGCCTCCACACCCTATCCAGCTCTCCATGTATATGATTTGCACACCCAAACCTAGTCAATTGTACCAAGTATAGAGGCTCAGCCTCTGTTCTAATAAGTTAGTCAGTGGTACCAGGGATAGAGGCTCAGTCGCTGTTCTAATTAGTCAATCACTGGTACCAGAAATAGAATCTCAGCCTGTTTTAATAAGTTAGTTATTGGTACCAGGGGTAGAGGCTCAGCCTCTGTTCCAATAAGTTAGTCAGTGGTACCAGGTATAGAGGCTCAGCCTCTGTTCTAATACATTAGTCAGTGGTATCAGGGATAGAAGCTCAGTCTCTGTTCTAATACGTCAGTTAGTGGTACCAAGGATAGAGGGTCACCTCTGTTCCAATAAGTTAGTCAGTGGTATCAGAGATAGAGGCTCAGCCTCTGTTCTAATAAGTCAGTGGTACCAGTGATAGAGGTTCAGCCTCTGTTCTAATAAGTTATTCAGTGGTACGAAGTATAGTATTTTTCCTTTAAATTTGGTTTTCATTTGCTACTGTGACAGATGAAAATGAATTCCAGAAAAATATGAAATGAATTACAAGGGGGTATAAAATATGACTGGAATCAAGATTTTGTATTAAACATTGTCCACTGATATTTTATGCCAGCCACAAGTGCTTTAGAAGTGATACAACTTGCAGCTGGTGTTTGCATTTCTCCTCTTACTAATGAATCTCAGACAGCATAGGTATAAAATAAGAAATCAAATTAACAAAGTTAAGAAGAAAGGAAATAATAGTAATAATAATAATAATAATAAAAATAATAATAGTAATAATAATAATAATAATAATAATAATAATAATAATAATAATAATAATAATAACAATAATAATAATAATAATAGTAATAATAATAATGCTAATAATAATAATAACAATAATAATAATAATAGTAATAATAATAATAATAATAATAATAATAATAATAATAACAATAACAATATTAACAATAATAATAACAATAATAATAATAATAATAATAATAATAATAATAATAATAATAATAATAATAATAATAATAATAATAATAATGATAGAATATATCCATGCCTACTCATTTCTAATGTGAAGATGACAAATGTAATTCTTCATAATCAAACAAAAAAATGCAGGATGTGTAGCATTTTTTATATTTAAAATGTATTTTTCATTACTGCACAACGTGGTACCACAGGGTAACCTACTTCTGCTGCACTTGTGATGCTAAGATGAAAATGATGGAGGACTTATTTTTTGAAGTCAAACATATTGGCCTTTCAGTTCTTACTTGATTCAGTCAATCTTTAGACACCTGTGGGTAAACTAGAAGATCCAGAAGAGGGTTAGTTGTTTGTTTGTTTGTGTCTTTTGGCTTTTCCCGGTTAGGGGTCACCACAGTGGAACTCCAGTCCGCTAATGATTGGAAGTAGGTTTTTACGTGCCAAATTGCCAGCCCTGATGCACAACCTTCAACGAAGGTACGCCCATTCACGCATATCTCCACACAGAAGACGCTTTAGCTGAGAATCGAACAGGACAACGTCTTAGTGTGAGGCGACAACGCTACCGCAGTTAGTTGGTGACACGGTAAAATGAGAGTCAGTTACTAACAGGAGCTCTGTTAGGTGAAGGGAGGATGATGAATCGAAGGCCACTGTGGTCAGTGATTATGCTGGATGGGGGATTCTGGGATGGGGTGTGACTGTGAGGTGTCTGGGACAAGGGGTAAATTGTCACCATGAGCTGTTGAGTTCAAGGACTGAGGTTTGGCTTTAAATTTCTGTGACACATGGAAAAAGGCATGACTACAAGATGTGTGGTGAATGTAGTGATATATGCCAGCTAAAGTGAAGAGGTGATGGTGTCACTGTATATGTCATTATAAAGGTTTCACCAACAATACTGCACTCAGTTCTGGAAAGCACACCTCTATAAGGATAAATTATCCAGTCTAGATACTGCTCAGAAAGTCAACAAGGATAGTAAAACTCTTGTGAAAAGGAGATAAGGAAACAGCTGGAGCCATCCCAGGTATTCAAGGTATGCTTTCTAGTTCTTTCAATAGCATTGCATGCAGATATTTGTATTTGCTTTTTGACATTTAGAATTACTAGGCATAAGATCCTCTTTGCAGAGGTAACTTGGGAGCCTTGTCTGGTTAAGTTACTTTTCTCAGAGTCATACAGTCTGTAGCTGGAAACTGAGGGACTCAAACTCAAGCCTATAGGGTAACAATCATTAACAATTTATTCCTGCCTCAACCGGCTGTGCTAAACTTGCAGGAATAGATATATCCATGGCACACGTACCTTAAAGGAGAATGAAACAACAGGAATACGACAGCAATTTTTACTTGTCATGAATGCTAATGGAGCAAATTTGTGTAAAACTTGCAGTAAAAAAGATGTTCATGGTATACATACCTTGGAGAGGAAGGGAATAACAGGCATGTTACAGAAATTGTTAAGTCTCATAAAGGCTAGTGGGATAGGTTGCAGATAACATGTTGCAGAAAATGGAATGAAAAGATGCATAGATGGAATGATATGAGGGTGGAGGGGGGCACAGGAGGACTTAATATGCAAATGCATTTCTTTAAGGAGAGGCCATAATTTCACAAGACAAACTATGCAGTTGTGGCAAGAGGAAGCACAGTGCACACATTTAGAAGATTATGGACCAGGTATAGGAACGCCCAAGTGTTACTAGCCAGTTGAGAAGACAGTGATTACTGGGAAGTGTGGAGTCAGCAGTAAGCAGAAAAATAAAAACTGGAAGTGTGTCCTGTTCCCAGGCACTACTTTTCATACTTCTAATGTTATGTCCTGTTCAGCCATGCATCAGGGGTAACCCACTTCTCAGGATACATAGAATATTGCCATTTTTAGAGGGATGGGAATAGCATGCTAAGTCCCACAGGTCTCCCCAAACTCCATAGAGGCATGCCAGTCTACCTTTATCCCTGCTGAACTGCTTCCTCATATAGTAGGCCCAGAAACAAAGACGCATGGCAGTGCCTGCCACAGATGTAAAGGGTAATCTTAGGTGATGCAGAATCCTACAGGGGTAAATTCCTGTTTAATTAACTACTTAAGCTTATGTTTAGTGTTATGGTGGTAAAGCATGTGGGGCAGTATTTGCCTTTGGCTTCTCATTGTAGGTGTCCCCTGGAGTTTTTCTTTAGTGCTGTGCATGTAAATCATATACATATCAGGGTGATTAGTGCTCTTCTAGGGGTGTCTTTGTGCTGGAAATGTTTATAGGTTTTCTTCTTTGGTGTGGAGGTAAACCATGTGTGGGAGACAAGGATATGTCAATGGTATCTCACCATTGAAAGCTTCCATGGAATTTTTCTTTTGATTTGTGGACATGCATCAGTGACTTCCACCATTCATACATGCATTAGTGACTTCCACCATTCATACATGCATCGGTGACGTCTACCACTCATACATGCAATGGTGACTTCCATCATTCATACATGCATCTGTGACTTCCACCACTCATACATGCAATGGTGACTTCCACCATTCATGTATGCATCACTGACTTCTACTATTCATATGTGCAATGGTGTCTTCCACCATTCATACATGCATTAGTGACTTCCACCATTCATACATGCATCGGTGACGTCTATCATTCTGATATGCATTTTCACAATATCTATCATGATGGAGTTCCCTCTCTGCCTGCCACTTTGGCTCCTGGATTTTTCCCAAACCTGCTTTATTGATATCAATAAAGAAATCCTTCACATAACTTAATTAGGTAACCCACTACAGAAATATAAAGAAGGAAGCCTCTGGATAAAGAATACCAAAATAAGTTTTTGTTTTAGAATTATTTCTTACCTGTTATTACACTCTCCAGTGATGGTCCGATACTTCCGAGAAAAACACGTGTTCTTGCATTTCTTCTTCTTGGTCTGCTCAGCACAGCCTGTGACTTCATCAATTACCTCAACATCTTCTATGGACAGGATATCTGAAGTTAGAAGAAAATGCATTAAATTCAGCATCTGTATCAGCTGTATCATCACAGCTCAACAAAGACTTTATAGTCTGAGGGCATGAACATATTTTCTATCATTAGAGTCTGGTCTTTCAACACTAAGTAATTTCCTATTGAAACACTCTGATTTTCAATAGAAAACTGCACTCACATGGAAGCTTAACAAAATGAAAAGTCCATATTTCTCATGGAGCCCAGAGTTGTTGTCTTTACTAACTTTTAAAAGGTGTTTATTCAGATATACCTGGAGCAACAAAACTGTGTCAATCAGCATGACACATATCAATTTAAAGTTTCATCACTTCTGTTCAAATTCATGAGATTTGCTACTAAGTCACAAAAAAGGTTAGGGCATACCACTGTAACATAACTGCGTTTACTTTAGAGTCATGTATGCACACACACTGATAAACACACACAGATACACACACATACAAACGTACACACATGTACAGACATCCATCCATACATACATATGAAGAAATCAATTGCGCACACACACACACACACACACACACACACACACACACACACACACACACACACACACACACACACACACACACACACACACAGACTCATATATACACATATTTATACTCACACACTGCAGACACATATACACAGGTGAGTGTGTGGACCAAGGCACAATTGCAGACATACACATGAAGAGTCTTGTACACACAGACACACGCACACACACACACACACACACACACACACACACACACACACACACACACACACACACACACACACACACACACACACACAGGTGAATGTGTGGACCAAGGCACAATTGCAGACATACACATGAAGAGTCTTGTACACACAGACACACATACACACACACACACACACACACACACACACACACACACACACACACACACACACACACACACACACACAGCAAATATGTGTTATTTATGGTGCATGACATGTCTGGTGTTGCTTTAACCAATAAAACATGAAGATAAAAAAATCACAGGTTCCTAGGCTGATAGGTTGTTGCCAGGTGATACTCATAGTTTCCTAGGTTGTTACGCTGTTGCCAGGTGATCCTCATAGTTTCATAGGTTGTTACATTGCTGCCAGGTGATACTCATAGTTTCATAGGTTGATACGTTGTTGCCAGGTGATACTCATAGTTTCCTAGGTTGATACATTGTTACCAGGTGATGCTCATAATTTCCTAGGTTGATACATTGTTACCAGGTGATATACCAGTTAAATTTTCTGAAGCACAGTTGCTACAAATCCAGTGGTAAATGCAGCTACTTACTCCTTCTGTCCATAACAGACAGAAGGCTAGGCCTGGGGTAAATATGTGGCTACAAATCCAGTGGTAAATGCAGCTATTTACTCCCCCTGTCCATAACAAACAGAGGGCTAGGCCAGGGGTAAATATGTGGCTACAAATCCAGTGGTAAATGCAGCTACTTGCTCCCCCTGTCCATAACAGACAGAGCATAGGCCTGGGGTAAATGTATGGCTACAAATCCAGTGGTAAATGCAGCTTCTTACCCCCCTTTCCATAACAGACAGAGGGCTAGGCCTGGGGTAAATATGTGGCTACAAATCCAGTGGTAAATGCAGCTACTTACTCCCTCTGTCCATAACAAATACAGGGGTAGGCCTGGGGTAAATATGTGACTTCTCATTCATTCATTCATTCATTCATTCATTCATCTAAATTAGGAAAAATAGGGAGTTTGTTCCAGATGAGGTTAATTCTCTGAGAGACATATCTATCATGCCAATAGTCCTATTTATGTGACAATGCAGACTTTGGGCCTTTTGATTCTTTGTTTATGTTACTACAGTTTTGCAGATCTGTAATAGATCGACAAATTTCCTTTCTCTTTAACCTTGCTTTAACCTGACATGCAATGAAAACGATCAGAACAAGAACAATATCACTTGTATACAGAACAAATATACAGTTGTAAATAAGTGTCAGCAACCTCTGCTTAGGGATAAAACAGTTTAACGAACACCAGCAGACAAAGCAAACATACAGAACAAAACCAGTTTAACAAACACCAGCAGACAAAGTGAACATATAGAACAAAGCTACAGTCATAAATAAGTGTCAGCAACCACTGCTTAGGGATAAAACAGTTTAACGAACACCAGCAGACAAAGCGAACATATAGAACAAAGATACAGTTATAAATAAGTATCAGCAACCTCTGCTCAGGGACAAACCAGTTTAACGAACACCAGCAGACAAAGCGAGCATATAGAACAAAGATACAGTCATAAATCATAAATAAGTGTCAGCGACTTCTGCTTAGGGATAAACCAGTTTAACGAACACCAGCAGACAAAGCAAACTTTATGAAAAATGAAACAGACTGTAAATAGGCAAACTGACATAGTACTGCTACAGCTACACATACACTAAAAGTTGTGATGAAGGATGACATTTACTTGTAGTACCTCACAGAAGCCCTTATTGTACTTCGGCTACATTTCTTAAATTTTCTTTTAATTTCTTCTTATTATAACAGTGAAAAATTGCACTGAACCACATATTTAAATATCTGTCAGTCATGCATAATTAGCATATGTCTGTCAGCTTACCACACCCACACTTGCACACACTTTATTGAAAGGTACTACAAGTAATTTATGCAGATTCAGTACCATCCCCTTTGCTACTTCCAACACATTCCCATGATTCTTTTCATGACTGACCTGTGATACTGATGGAGTCGTTGTATAATTCGAGGACGTGGGATTGGATCAGGTGCAGAGCTACATCCTTGTACTCTGCAGCTCGGATCGCTGACTTTGTCTCCATCACAGGCTGCTTGAAGGCAGACAGGAGTACTGAAGGACTGATGGAATGTTGTGACAGTTTTTGTTGGTTGCTGAAAAACAAGAAGAAAGTATGTTGCACTTCTTATACAGTTTTGGCAGGTATGTGGCAAGTAACTTAGTGATTATTTAGTGAATCTCATGTTCCCAAAATGAGCTTATTAATCTGGTATTTTGATGAAATGATAAAATGTAAAAAATGTGAAATTGTAAGAGATTATTAAAGTCTCCATATGGGGGCTTCACACCCCCTCCACACTTAAATTTTACTCTTTTGCTGCACTCCAGCTGGACTCATATTTACTGTCTGAGAAACTGAAGTGATACAGTGCAGTGATACAACTTTCTGTCTGTCTGTCTGTTTATTTGTGTGAGACTAGGCTACAATTCTATATCATGCTGTAGATTTTTTAACTGAGAATAGGTGAGTTGGAGTGAAGCAACCTGGTGGATATCATCTGTCTGGAATTTAGTAAACCTTTCAGTTTTTTCGACTGACATTAGAATTTTTGTGCAAGTGAGAGTGTATAATTTGGTAGTAAAGTGTGGAGATGGATGGAGAAGTCATTAGTGGCAAACAGCAGATGGTAGGAGTATGACAAGCTGTCAGCACTGAAAGAGGTGATAAGAAAAGTGTCACAAGTACTGGCATGGATTTTGTCCAAACTTCTTTAATGTGCTCAGCCATGACGTCATAAGTAGCATGTGAAAATGGATCAATCCTCTTAACGATGACATCAACCTTGGAGTAATATTCAGTGGGGGGTATGAATCTGCTGAGTGAACTGAAGAGGTTGGATTGAAAGTCTGAGAGGTAACAGATCTAGATTCTGCCCCTCCAAATGAACAATGATGGACCCAGAGGTGTAATATGTGCTGAGGTGGGGTCAGCCTCAAATCCCTGAAACAAGCCAAGGAACTGGAGGTTATTATTACAGAATGCATGAACCAATGAGCTTTGTGTGAGAAAGCAAGCCAGATGTTAAGATCTATACTCAAGGGTGTAACATCTATGGAAAGAAAAGAAAAAGGCACAACTCTGTCAGAGCTGCAATACCACTTACATTTCTGGGGATCTAACAAGAAGAACGGTTACAATTTTAGGGAGAATATAATGAAAGGCAACCAGGAAAATGTGAAGAATGAAAAGAAGGATGCATGCAGTGTGGATGAAGGAATATGTTATTTTTCAGAAGAAAACAGTAAAAAATGGAGGACATGATGTGGCTATACATGGCTT
This sequence comes from Protopterus annectens, assembly GCF_019279795.1. Lineage (NCBI taxonomy): Eukaryota > Metazoa > Chordata > Ceratodontiformes > Protopteridae > Protopterus > Protopterus annectens. The sequence continues at coordinate 1,784,900,721 of NC_056744.1, read as the reverse complement.
TAATCAGAAATTGTAATGGAATTGTCCTGGCTAGAAATGTTGAAAATGGTCATTTGAAAGACATTACTTTATCACTGAGAAGGTGGTAGGTATGATAACAGAGACTAAGGCAGTTGAGACATTTTAAAAAGTTGGGATTCTTGGGAGGAAAGGAATGAAAGCAGAGGTGGTAACATTCCGACGATCACTGCAACCTTTGGCCAGTCCCGTCAGACTTATAGGCGTATTCCTCCCCAGTATTTTAAAAATGAGAGTTGCTTACTTGCTTTTTAATTCTGAGCTATTGGTGACCAAGCTGTTTAAAGAAAAGTGGGCTATACTGATTGTGAGTTCTCCTAGAAAGGTTGGATGAGGACGCAGAGTAAATCTAGAACATATTATAGAAGGAAAGTTTGGTTTACTCTGTGTTAGTGGAATGAATTTGACTAAGAGATGGTCAAAGACCCAAGTCATATAATTACCTGTCTGTCTGTCTATCTGTCTATCTGTTTCAAAGTCTGTTTGTATGTCAGTCTGTCTTCTAATTTATAGAGATATTTTTCTCTACATTTCTGTCTATGTGCCAACAGTAGTTGTCTACCATTACCTATCTACTTATGTTTTGACAAGGCAGTATCGTCTGTCTACTGATTATGTATACATCGTCCAGGTCCAGTGAAGTACAGGAATGAAGCTCTGACTGTGGCTTAGGTGACCTGGGATACTTTAATAGCTTTGTTGAATGACAGAACTGTCAGCGAGGATTAGTGTGCATAACCTGAGAGGTAGGAGCCATGGTGAAATCAGTAGAGTGCTTTTTAAGCCCTCTTGGCAGGCGGGACTTGCATGAATAACAGGCATGCATGCATGTGTGTGTATGTATCTGTGTGTGTGTGTGTGTGTGTGTGTGTGTGTGTGTGTGTGTGTGTGTGTGTGTGTGTGTGTGTGTGTGTGTGTGTGTGTGTGTGTAATGACCATGGTTGCTGCAGGGCCCAAGGCAGGCACATCCTAGCAGGCCATGCCCCGTAGCTACCTGTCATCAGAGTGTGGCATCTGCATATTGTGGCTTGTGTTAGGACAATGTTTGTGATGATGTTGGCTGCAGTCTGCACTTCTGCTTCACCATAGTACCCCACCTCAGTAGCCTCAACCAGGGGTAACACTGTAATAGTGGCAGCAACACTGGTGGTAATAGTGGTAGTAGTAGTGGTAGTAATAGTGGTGGTAATAGAGGTAGTAGTACTGGTAGCAACACTGGTGGTAATAGTGGTAGTAGTACTGGTAGTAATAGTGGTGGTAATAGTGGTACCATACTGGTAGTAACACTGGTAGTAATACTGGTAGTAACACTGGTAGTAATACTGATAGTAACACTGGTAGTAATACTGATAGTAACACTGGTAGTAATACTGGTAGTGAGTTGCTCTCTTATTCTCCTTCACTCACATCAAGGGGATTCCACATGAGGGGTTAGCACTGGGACCATCTGGTAGGAGCTATAGATGCACCAACTGAGAGCTGCATCAAGCACAGTCAGGGGCCAAAAACGTCTCATGTCTTATCCATCTATCTGTCTTATCTATCTATCTATCTATCTATCTATCTATCTATCTATCTATCTATCTATCTATCTAATAGCCTTTGTGTGAGAGGGTAGGGCATTATAACCTGTTGTTTCTTGCCTTTCTCTTTGGGTGGAGCAACAGATTGGACTTTGCAGTGATGTAGATATTCAGCTATCTTTTAAAAGGTTTTATCTTACAAAATTATTTTTCTTTACTCATGACAGATTTGGGATTTTGTAATGAATACATATCCACTTTTGACAATATTCATACATGAATACCTGTAAGTATTTTAAAGCATTTTGATTTTACTTAAAGCATTGTCATTAGTGTCGTTATGAATACACAGTCATAATATATTAAACTTGCTTACGTTGCCCCTTTGGGAAAATTCTATGTGTAATAAAGTAATACACTGAATGCAGTATCTGTTTTTATGTGAAAAATGAAGGACTTTTACTGTGTATCAGTGGCAGGACCTGAACTTGAATCTTCCATAAGAATGATCTAATAAAGCACCTCCCCATATGCCTTGATGCTAGCTCATCACTTTCTCAGAAATATTGGCCATCAATGATATTTAAAAATTAAACATACAGCTTAAACTTATCTGGCAGCATTGTGACCAAGATTTCCATAAAAATGAGATGTCCCTGTGAAGGCTGCCAGCCCAGCTCGTTAGAATTTTGTAAATAATTCTATGTCATTGTAAATATTAATGTGATCCATAGGCTTGTCTACAAATGTAAGTAACCTATATGTTATGTGCTGAGCTTCAAAAATGTAATTGCAGTGCACCCTGCTGGAAAAAAAGCAGAAATGTATATGGACTATATGCATGTCAAATGTATGTTTTCATAGTAGAAGTTGGAACATACAGAGTTAACTTGCAAACTCTGAGAAAATAAGTAGAGTTTTACAATTGTGTTTACCACAGCTAGAAGACAGAATGTCTGCAGCTAGAGTTTCTTTCTATTGTATTAAGACAGAAATAATTACTAGGTTTAAAATGTAAAAGTGTTAATTGTTTTACAACTTCCAGTTTCAGGCAAGCTTCTAAGAGATAAGTATCAGCGTCTAAGAAAGAAGTATTTTTCATAGAGACATGTTAAATTCTGTTGGTATCTGTTTAGCCTGGGAACTTGAGGCAAGTGTCAAATAGTGATGTCATCTAGCTAACCCAGCAGTAATGTGTATTATTAATTTAGGAACTATCTCAGAGAGAAAGTCTGGGCATTTTGTATTTGTCTCTGGACCTGTAAGCATCCATTCAGCACTTGTATTTGCCTGGCTCTGTAAGTAAGTTATTTAGAACATAGTTTCCCTTAGAGATAGATAAGAATATATTAAGATCAGTCTAGATGTTTTCTGTATTTATGTGAGACTGTCCTGCAATGTTGGTTTAAAGTATTTCCTGTAATTCTGAACTCTGTTGTCACTGTATTGAGTTATTGAGTATTGTCGTGTTGTTTTATTATTTATTATTAAATATTTTAAAACTTTCAATCATGGCTGATTTTATTTAGCGACATTTAAGTTCTTAGAGTACTTGCATGTATTTGGTGACAGTGTACAGGCCACTCTTAAACAACCTAAGTCTTGGACACACTTACCATTTGGATAACAGTAACATTACACAGTAGAATTGTTCACTCTTTGGGAAGGGCCTTATGGTAGCTGATAAGGGTGGCTGGTGGTGGGTGTGGTGATACTACAGTATAGTCTGGGCAGAAGGGGACATAGCTAGTGAACCTGTGCCAGCTTTCACCAGGAGTGCCTGTGTGGCTGTATATAAATTAAATCTCAAAGTGTGACTGTGTGTGTGTGTGTGTGTGTGTGTGTGTGTGTGTGTGTGTGTGTGTGTGTGTGTGTGTGTGTGTGTGTGTGTGTGTGTGTGAGCTACCTGGGCAAGAACACGAAGCACTGGTTAGACAGAGAGAGTACTGGAGGTTTTGGCTTGACCACTCAGCTGAGATCTTAACTGTATAGCTGTCCCAGTGGGGAGTCTTATTGGGTAGCTGGAGAAAGAGGGAGAAACCAGCCCCAGACTGACTGTCATCTCTGTGTGCTGTTAAGGGAAATTGTACTTTACTGTGTGTGAACTTGTCATTCTCCCAATGTGCACATCCCTCACTGGTGTTATTGGTGAGGACTTGAGGCTCCTTGATTACTGGGCCAATGCAGGGGTGTCCCATATTAATTGTTTGGCAGTGGTGGGATAGCAACATCGCATATTAATTGGTTGACTGCAGTGAGATATCCACATCGCATATTAATTGGCTTGTAGTGGTGTGGATATTGAATTCCTGTAGCCTGTGTACAGTGGTCACTGAAAGTGTTTGTACTCTTAATCAGCCACACAATGAACATTCAGAGTTTCATATCACAATTGTTTTATTTATTTTTGTTAGCTTAGTTAGTCAGTGAGAGCAGGCAAGCATGTCAGCAGAGGGGTATGGCAAGCTGACAAGGAGCCAGGTGGCTGAGATGTGCCATGATGAAGGACTGGTGCATGCCAACCTGACTAAAGCAGAAATGATTGCCGCTTTAGTCACAGCTGCATCACCAAACAGGAACCAGGAGGACAATCAGACTGGCCATGGAGATGTACATCTCTCAGAAAATGGACAGCTCAACCTTTCCACAGTGGACTTAACAATCAATCTGGAGTTAAAGAGACTTGAGCTAGAGGCCAAGCATTTGGAAATACATGCATCAGAGAGACTGAGGTATCTAGAGACTGAGGAAAATAAGAAACTGCTATGCCTGGAAAAGGAGAGGGAGAGGCAACATGAAAAGGAGATTCTGACTCTTCGCCAGAGTCATGGAATAACCGAACCCCATAAGCAACAAAGCTCAGTAAATTTCTTCCACAATTTACAAAGGGGGATAATTTTGATAGTTTCATTCACATGTTTGATAGGGTATGTAAACAGTATAATGTTGACCAAGGGCTCTGGGCATGGTTCCTAACCCCCTTACTCCATGGTAAAGCTGTAACTGTTCTGTCCAAACTGTCTGATAATGACTTTTTAAATTATAATGTTATAAAGAATTGTTTTCTAGAATTTTTTAAGCTAACACCTGAAACTTATAGGAAAAAGTTTAGTGTCCATAGACACAAGGCAGATGAAAGTGTGTGTGAATACGTTGCTGAACTAAACACTTATTTTCATAGAAGGGTGAGTGGATGTCAGGTCACCACTTTTGAAGGGCTGGCAGAACTTCTGGTGAGGGAACAAGCCCTTAGCACTTTGCCTAAGGACATGAGGATCTGGCTAGCAGATAGACAATACCATACTGTAGATGAGTTGGGGAAGAAGGGAGACCTATACCTAGCAAGTAGGGCATCACTGCACAGGAAAGGGACACCCAGTGCTGCTTATGGGTCTAAGGGAACCCATGGTGGGTGGCCCAGACTGCCCCAATAGAATTTGTCAGTAGCAGGGGAAGCTACTAGTCCGGGTACACATGCAGGACCTAGAGTTAAATGTTTTAGATACAACCAGTGGGGCCATGGAGTATATAAATGTCCATGGAGGCAAGGTGAAGAACAAAAGGTGGGAGAGTCAGTAAATAGGAATGACAAAATGCCAACAGTAGATTGTCTTGAGACAACAAGGGTACCCAACTACCATCATGAAGATGTCCTGATAGGGAAGGATTTTGCTAATGCAGTACCATGTGTTCATACAGTTACAAGCAGTCAGGCTTGGAGACAAGCATGTGGGTCTGGTAGCCTGAGGGACACCTAGACAGACTGCACACTTGCAGCCAGGATTAGTGAGGTGGTTACTTCAGGGAGAGAGCTAGCCTGTAGCAGTGAGACTGAAGGTGAGCCACAGCTGCTTGTGGATACTGATGTTCCTTTGGAAAGAGTGACTGCAAGAGCAGAGGTGAGTAGTAGTACCCAGGCTGACAGTGAGGCACCGCTGTCAGAGGATGGCAGACGTCTTGTGGAAGGGGAGCTGGGGAGGGTTACAATTAGAGAACTGAGACAGGCTCAGCTCTCAGACCCTACATTACAGGCCTGAGAGAAGTACCTAGTAAGGCACCTGATTCTCAAGGGAAGGGGGAATATGTATACTGGGACAAAGGATTACTGTATAGAGAGTGGATCCCTGAGGGAGGGCTAGAGGGTGAGAGAGTACAGCAATTGGTAGTGCCTAAAGCCTACCATCAGGCACTTCTAGCCATAGCCCATGATATTTTGCAGGTCATATTGGCATAAAATGTACAAAGAGACATATTAAGCATAACCTCTATTGGCTAGGGATTTCCAGAGATGTAACAGGTACTGCAGGACCTGTAAGCAGTGCAAAAGGCAGGCAAGGCAGGTGACAAGGTGAGGGCTCCTCTGATGCCTTTGCCTGTGATTGAGAGCCATTTCAGAGGGTAGCTATGGATATTGTGGGGCCTCTGAGTACTCCAAGTTACACTGGGAAAAAGTATATCCTAGTGGTAGTAGATTATGCTACAAGATACCCTGAGGCAGTGGATCTGTCCTCCATTGAGGCAGAAAAGGTGGCAAATGCTTTGTTAGACATTTTCAGCAGGGTAGGTTTTCCAGAAGAAATACTGACAGAGAGTCAATTTCATGTCAGACTTGCTGGCTTGTTTGTGGAAGTACTGTGAGGTGAAGCACCTAAAGACAACCCCCTACCATCCCCAGACCAATGGTCTTGTTGACAGGTTAAACTCCACACTCAAGCCCATGCTACGAGCAATTGCAGACCGGTTTAAAAGGGAGTGGGACAAATATTTGCCCCATCTGTTGTTTGCTTACAGTGAGGTTCCCCAGGAATTCACAAGTTTTTCACCCTTTGAGTTGTTGTATGGGCATAGGGTGAGGGGACCTCCAGATTTAATTTGAAATGAATGAGAGGGTGAGTGTGAATCCCACAAGGAGTCTGTTCTGGCATATGTCCTAAACCACAGCACAAAGCTCAGAACTCATGGGCTTGGCCCAGGAGAACCTAGCAGAAGCCCAACAGTAGAAATTGCTCGAGCTAGAGAGTATGCTGAAAGGAAGCAGGTAATGGTTCACATTCTTGTCAGACACAACAAACTGCATGCAGCTTGGGAGGGAACCTACAAAGGTGGTAAGAAATGTAAGTGATGTTAATTACATGGTAGAACTGCTACGTAGGAGGCAGGGACACAAACTGTACCATGTTAACATGATGAAACCTTACTCTGACAGGGAGGCCCTTATGCTGAGTATTTGCAATGGATTGCAGGAGGAGTCCGAGGGAGATCTGGTGACTGATCTCCTCAGTGAAGCTCAGACTGACACCTCAGTGGAAGGGGCAACAGTGTCCCAGCAGCTATCTCCTACTCAGGTTCGAGAAATCCAAGCACTGTTACAGGAGTATGGGGACATGTTCCCTGGGAAACCAGGTGCACCCACCTGGTGCAGCACCATGTGGATACAGGACCCAAAGGCCTATTAAGCAGGCCCATTACTGGGTGCCTGAGAGAGTCAAACAGACTTTGTGGGAGGAGATACAGGAAATGTTGGAACTAGGGGTAATTCAGGAGTACAGCAGTCCCTGGGCCTCCCAGTGGTGCTGGTACCAAAGAAGGATGGCAGCAGCAGGTTCTGTGTGGACTACAGGAAATTAAATAGTCACACAGAGTCAAATGCGTACCCATGCCTAGGACAGATGAAGTCATAGAGCAGCTGTGTGGTGCTAATTATCTTACCACCATTGATCTTTCCAAGGTTACTGGCAGGTGCCCTTAACTCCTAGTGCTAGAGAAATGTCAGCCTTTGTGACACCTTTTGACTTGTATGAGTTTACAAATATGCCCTTTGGGTTGAAAAATTCCCCCATGACTTTCCAGAGGCTGGTAGATCATATCCTAGCAGGAGCAGAAGATTTTGCCCTTGCTTACCTAGATGATATTACCATCTACAGCCATTCCTGGCAAGAGCATCTTCAGCATGTCAGGGGGGTACTGGGCAGACTACAGAGGGCAAGGTTGACCATTAAGCCCAGCAAATGTCAGGTGGGCATGGCAGAGGTCTCCTAACTGGGACATAGAGTGGGAAGTGGTAAGATCATGCCAGAACCTGTCAAAGTGGAAGCCATTCAGGCATGGCCTGCAGCTGTTACCAAAAAGCAGGTGAAGGCATTCCTAGGGGCAACAGGGTACTACAGAAAGTTTGTCTCCAATTATAGTACCGTAGCTGCTCCCCTCACAGACCTGATAAGGAAAAACAGCCCAGATAAGGTAGTGTGGACCCCAGCATGTGAGCAGGCATTCCTGAAGCTTAAAGGAACTTTGGGATGACCCACTGTGTTAACCAGTCCAATTTACAGCAAGGAATTTATTGTGCAGGTGAATGCTTTGAACCATGGGGTGGAGGTTGTACTTAGCCATATTTCTTCAGAGGGAGAAGAGCACTGAGTGGTTTATCTCGGTCATAGGCTCCAACCCAGGAAGGAATGCTATGCGGCTGTAGAAAAGGAATGTCTAGCCACAGTATGAGCACTGCAGAAATTTCAGCATTATTTGTATGGAAGGAAATTCACTGTAGTTACAGACTATGATCCTTTTACATGGCTACATCGAGCCAGCCAGCAAAATGCCAAGTTACTAAGGTGGAGTCTAGAATTGCAAGCATATGATATGACAGCGCAGCACTGCAGTGAGTTAGCAATGCCAACACAGATGAGCTCCCAAGATAGGGAATGGGGTAAGTTATTCCCAGATAGACTCAACCCTCTCAAGCAATGTTTCTCAAGGGTCACTCGAAAAACTTATTTGAGTTCTCGTGGGGGGGGGGGGGGTGTGAAGGCTGCCAGCCCAGCTAGCTAGAATTTTGTAAATAATTCTATGTCATTGTAAATATTAATATGATCCATAGGCTTGTCTACAAATGTAAGTAACCTGTATGTTATGTGTTGAGCTTCAAAAATGTAACCACAGTGCACCCTGCTGGAAAAGAGCAGACATGTATATGGACTATATGCCTGTGCAAATGTATGTTTTCATAGTAGAAGTTGGGACATACAGAGTTAACATGAAACTCTCAGAAAATATGTAAAGAGTTTTATGATTGTGTTTACCACAGCTAGAATATAGAACATCTACAGCTAGAGTTTCTTTCTATTTTCTTAAGACAGAAATAATTACTTGGTTTAAAATGTAAAAATTTTAATTGTTTTACAACTTCCAGTTTCAGGCAAGCTTCTAAGAGATAAGTGTCAGCTTCTAAGAAAGAAATTTTTTCACAGAGACATGTTAAATTCTGTTGGTATCTGTTTAGCCTGGGAACTAGATGCAAGTGTCAAATATTAATTATTAATTTAAGAATAATTGTGTATTATTAATTTAAGAACTATCTCAGAGAGAAAGCCTGGGCATTTTGTATTTGTATCTGGACCTGTAAACATCCATTCAGCACTTGCATTTGCCTGGCGCTGTAAGTAAGTTATTTAGAACATAGCTTCCCTTAGGGATAGACATGAATATAGTAAGATCAACCTAGATGTTTTTTGTATTTATGTGAGACTGTCCTGCAATGTTGCTTTAAAGTATTTCCTGTGATTCTGAACTCTGTTGTCACTGTATTGAGTTATTGAGCATTGTCTTGTTCTTTTATTATCTATTATTAAATATATTTAAACCTTTTAATTGTGGCTGGTTTTGTTTAGAGATATTTAAGCTCTTAGAGTACTTGCATATATTTGATAACACTGTACAGGCCACTGTTAAATAGCCTTAATCTTCGACACACTTAAATTCATAGGTTCATAGGTGTATACTAGGCTAACGGCCCTGGAGCCTTTACAAGCCAAGCCCATAGGATTACCTTGACATTGTGCCACCCAGCCTTACTTCCCAGTTCCTCCATCAAGTAGAGCCACTGGAGTGATCCCCAGGGTGAATTTTCTATTTCCCATCCACTCATCAAGATTTCTCTTGAAAAGGGCCAGTGAGGCTCTCCACTTGACATGTATGGGAAGTCTATTCCATAGCATGTGCAGTCTCTGGGTTATGAATCTGTCCCTCCAGCTTGTTCTGTTGATTGTGGTAATGAGGTTGAGGTCTCTGAAGTGTGTAGTGTGGAGGGATTGGGATTTCTTTAGATGTAGCATTTCTAACAGAGCTGGGTAAGACATGGCTTTGTAAGTCAAGTAGAGATCACCTCTAAGTAGGTGATATGAGACAGAGAACAGTTGGAGTTTTTTGAGTCTGTCCATATAGGACACGTGTTTAAGGCCTAGGATCCTCTTTGTGAGGTACTTTTGTGGCCTCTCCAGTTGTTGTAGGTGTCTAGTGAGGTACATGCCAAATGGGGCATTGTACTCAATGACTAGCCTAATGAGACTTACCATTTAGATAATAGTAAGATTACACACTAGAATTGGTCATCATTGGGAAGGACAAGGGTGGTTAGTGGCAGCTGGTACTACCTTATAGTCTGGGCAGAAGGAGGCATAGCTAGTGAACCAGTGGCAGTCTTCCCCAGGAGTGTCTGTGTGTTTGTATATAAATTAAATCTCAAAGTGTGTGTGTGTGTGTGTGTGTGTGTGAGTGTGTGTGTGTGTGTGTGTGTGTGTGTGTGTGTGTGTGTGTGTGTGTGTGTGTGTGTGTGTGTGTGTGTGTGTGTGTGTGTGTCAGCTACTTGGGCTGAGAGAATGCTGGAGGTTTTGGCTTGACCACTCAGCTGAGATCTTAACCCTATAGCTGTGACAGTGGGGAGTCTTACTGGGGATCTGGAGAAAGAGGGAGAAGCCAGCCCCAGACTGACTGTCATCTCTGTGTGCTCTTAAGGGAAATTGTACTTTACTGTGTGTGCACTTGTCATCCTCCCATTGTGTGCGTCCCTCACTAGTGTTAGTGGTGAGGACTGAGGCTCTTTGACTACTGGGCCAGTGCAGGGGCATCACAGTCCCTGTTGTTATACTCAGTATTATATAGACTTCTTAGGGGAGACTTATGCCTGGCTCACAGAGCATTCTCCATCCCAAATCTAATGAATTTGCTGCACATCCATAAATCAAACATGACTAGGGATACCAGATCCAGGGACCTAAACATGGCCTGCAACTTGAACTGGATGTGCTGAAGGGACAGATTTGTCTCCCAGTGACTGCCACATCTTTGGCATAGGCTGCCAATTCATGTGAAGCAGAGCACCTCTGTGACACTGCTCAAAAGGAACCTGGATGAATGCTTGGCACCATAAATTCATATGGGGAGAGTGCTCACAACCCTCCTAGATAGGGGCAGTCATTACTAACTACAGTTCTCTGTATTGACTACAGTATCTATGGCATTGCATTGGGATGGCATGGCTAGACTTGAAAAGACCTCTGGGTAGATAGCCTAGTAACCTCCAATGATCCTATGATCCTATCTATCTATCTATCTATCTATCTATCTATCTATCTATCTATCTATCTATCTATCTATCTATCTATCTATTGATCTGTCTATCTACCTATGTTTCTATCTATCTGTCTTTCTGTCTATCTATGTATCTGTCTATCCCTTGTTCTACCTTTTAGTATGTCTACTCAGGTGTAAACCTACAATCATTATGAGTCTGTTTATGGATTCTGCTTCATTAGATCAATAGTGAGTTGTGTCACATAGAAACATAAAGTCTGCATCCACTAAGACTGATGTCACATGGGCACAAAAAGTGTGTGTGTTGTTTTTTGGCTTTTCCCTGTTAGGGATCGCCACAGCAGAGCTCTGGTCCACTAATGATTGGCAGTAGATTTTTACATGCCAAGTTGCCGGCCCTGACGCACAACCTTCAACGAAGGTACGCCCATTCACGCATGTCTCCACACAGAAGATGCTCTAGCTGAGAATCGAACAGGACAACTTCTTATTGTGAGGCGACAATGCTATCGCAGCACCACCATCAAAAAAGTAGGTCACCAAAAACAGTCTTGCCACATGGGGCCTTATGCTATTGACATAACGTGTGAAACCAAGATGTATGTCAACAACAAGCCATGTCACATAGGGTCTTATGGCTCTGACATCATATGCATGAAACCAGGAAGTTAGTCACAACAGAAAGAGCCTTGTCACATGGGGACTTATAGTGCTGACATAATATGAATGAAACCAAGAATCACAAGAATGAACCTTGTCACATGGGGCTTTATGGTACTGAAACAATATGCATGAAACCAGAAAGTAGGTCAACTGCATGCCATGTCACATGGGGTCTTACAGTACTGACATAATATGCAAGAAACCAGGAAGAAGGTCAGCAGTGAGTCATACTACATGGAAGCATGAAGTCACTAGTGTGAGCCATGTTACACAGAAAGATCAGCTCCATGGCAAGACATTGACGTGTTTGTGATCGAGACACAGGACTGCAATCACAAAACAGTCATCGCTCAAATGAGAACAGTATTGGATATGAAAAAAAAACATGAAAAAAATGATTTTGCAGGAAGCTAAGCCCCCCCCCCCCCTTGAATTCTCAGCATCTGGGAACCTCTGCTACTTGCACATACTACCTCCAGTGTCACCGAATTTTACCAAAAGGAGATGTGACCTCAGATTTCTAGGACAAAACCCATAATTGCTTACTCATAATTGTAGAAAACAGTGTTGCTCATTAGCGTCTTAATACCAGTCTGTGACAGCCATGTCACGTGGGAGCAGGGATTACATTACCAATGGAAAATACAGAGAGGACTCAGGGGAGACACATCACATGGGACCAACATGTAGGTCATATGATCAAAGCCATGTCACATGGGAGTTAGGTCACTGGCCGTGAGTTATTCCACATGTGAACAGGAAGTAGGTCATTAGAACAGCAAAGGCATTACATTTCTGAATCAGTTCTTGAACCATAGTTATCAAATTGCAAACAATTTTCCTCATCTCTTGGTTTTATACTTTTAAATGAAGCGTGGTGTGGCAGTGGTTTTAGCGCACCCGTTTTGCCTTAGCTAAACATACTAACTCTTCTTGCACTTACGCTTCAGCGGTGTACTTGTAGGCGCCATCTACCTTCTGGATCGCCTCCTCAATAGTGTCATTTACAAATGTACTGTCAAGGGTTTCTGCGTAAAAAAAATAAAGATGAAATAAGAAATGAATGCGTGAACAGAAATGGGGTGTATCAACCAAGACAAATTCAAAAGAAAAAACTAATTAGTAATTTTAACAACATTATATCATACCACATATATAATTATTATATTATATTATATTATATTATATTATATTATATTATATTATATTATATTATATTATATTATATTATATTTTTCTAGGCAGGCAGACAGGCACTGGATCTTACTACATATTTTTCATATGGACAATTGGCAGGAGGTTGGCAATGTCAAACAGCAGTTAATATAAACATACATATTTGCATATAAAGACACCTGATGTAATTAGAAATCTACAGAAGTAGAACAGAAATACAGAGGGCTGCTTATGCTTACAGCATGTAAAAACTAGACAGTAATTAGTTACACTGTATCAGATACTCAGAGCACATAAACTGATATGTCACCATGCAATACATCACATTTAAGAAGTAAAAGAGATGTTAGAGGAAAGACAATGAAACCATATCACAGCCACTACATATTATTTAATACTTTGCTGTATTTTCCATGGTATTTTCCATTCTAAAGTATGGCAAACCTTACATGCGTGTGTTGTATCCATTCACTTTTCATAATACCGGCTGCTTTTAGTAGTTATTTGATATTAAATGGTGATAAAAATACATTATTTTGAGAGGCAGACTCTTCTTTCATCTTTTCGGCAATTATACTCTAGTTATGACTAAAGCCATAGCAGGTATGTGCAGAAATGTACAAATTCAGTCTTCCAAGCATGTGACCAGAAAAGAAGGTATCTGTTTACACTATGCCAGTAGAAAAACGATTGTCCTATGGTCATAATACGGGTTGTATTACATAATTCACACTTATCCATCCACTGCTATTGCTGCTTGTTAAATGAGTGGACATTGAGCAGGTACAGCATCTCATATAACGGGCTTGGCACACATGTAAGGTCACAAGCAAGTGTAGTCCTGGAAATATTGCGTCATAGATAGTGTCCATGGCAACAATGACCCAATATTACACACTATTTAGTTTCAACATATTTTTAAAACATCCACACACAGAGTTTAACTTCATCCAAGCTAAGGACACTTAGTGTACCCAATCCTGCAATATCTCCTATCTTGGGAAAAGGGGGACTGTCTAGCAAAATAAGCCACAAGTGTGGTTTAAAAAAAAAAACATCAAAGCTGCTTGAAAGAAAATGAGTGTTTTTGCCCTTCGCTATGCTTTATCAGAGCTGACTCCAGTTCACATGAAAAGCAATATTTATATGTATACATAGAGCAGAGGTCATACATGTAAGCCTTAGGATGCTGCACACCACAATAACATGGGATAGGTCTCACATAGATCAGAGGTCATACATGTAAGCCTTAGGCTGCTGGGTACCACAATAACATGGGATAGGTCTCACATAAAGCAGAGGTTATACATGTAAGCCTTAGGCTGCTGGGTACCACAAAAATATGGGATAGGTCTCACATAGAGCAGAGGTCATACATGTAAGCCTTAGGCTGCTGGGTACCACAATAACATGGGATAGGTCTCACATAGAGCAGAGGTCATGCATGTAAGCCTTAGGCTGCTGCGTACCACAATAACATGGGATAGGTCTCACATAGAGCAGAGGTCATACATGTAAGCTTTAGGCTGCTGCATACCACAATAACATAGGATAGGTCTCACATAGAGCAGAGGTCATACATGTTACCCTTAGGCTGCTGCATACCACAATAACATGGGGTAGGTCTCACATAGAGCTGAGGTCATACATGTAAGCCTTAGGCTGCTGGGTACCACAATAACATGGGATAGGTCTCACATAGAGCAGAGGTCATACATGTAAGCCTTAGGCTGCTGGGTACCACAATAACATGGGATAGGTCTCACCTTTCAACTTGTTGATGAGTTGATGTTAATTGCATTAACTCATCAAATCAGAGGTAAGACACGATTTTAGTGGCTGTACATAGTCAATGACAACAGTTCTAAATAATGCATTGTTAACATATTTACATATGTATGTAAGTATACAGGCAAATATATATATATATATATATATATATATATATATATATATATATATATATATATATAGATGGGTTGATCTCTCTCTCTCTCTATGTATATATATATATATATATATATATATATATATGTGTGTGTGTGTGTGTGTGTGTGTGTGTGTGTGTGTGTGTGTGTGTGTGTGTGTGTGCGTGTGTGTGTGTGATATATATATATATATATATATATATATATATATATATATATATATATATATATATATATATATATATATATATATATATATAGTTCCCTCTCAGATGTATATATACTGAAAATTCATAAGCTGTTAGCCAGAATCTCGAGTTTTCAGTAACTCGAAATTCTGCAGGGGAACAAAAACACCTGCAAAACAATTTTTCTATTGTTTTTTGCACAGGGAAAGCCCCCCTGCACCCCCCCACACTTAAATATACCAACTCCGAGATCGCACTAGAATGGGGATGAAGGAAATCTCCCATTCCACGCTGTATGCAGAAGTGCACAATGGAAGAATTTCCGTTCCTCCACTATAGTGTGGTCACGGAGCTGATATATTTAATCAGGGAGAGTGCAGGGGGACTCAGCCCCCTGCAAACATGTCAGTAAATTTGTTTTTTCTTTCCCCCTCTCTTCCTTTCACAGTTTCGAGTTACTGAAAACTTGAGATTCTGGTCTCGAGCTTATGAATTTCGAGCTTTCAGTAATTTGATCTTGTAAAGGGGAAATATATCTTATATATATATATATATATATATATATATATATATATATATATATATATACCTATAGCTGGTTGTAGGTGAAAACAGCCGACCCTCATATGCGCAGAGTTTTTGCTGGCAGCCTTTTGTATGCGATTGTGATGCAGCAGGGTAAGGGAATTTGCCTTTACCCCACTTTGGGGCAATCTAGGAGTTGGTATATATAACTAGTGGGGGGGGCAGGAGGCTTGTCCCCTGCAAAACATTTGTTTTACTTTTTGTTGTTTACAATCATTTTAATGTTTGGTGAGACACTCCTATATCTATATCTGTATATCTAGCTACATATATATGCATGACTTTATGTGGGATTTACTTCCTTCTGGAAAAATATTTGGTCCTTCTGGTTTTGTCTTTGGGACTAAACCTTGCCAAGAGGGATTAAATCCCATGATAACTGATACGCTTATCATAGTTTATAACTATATTTATTTATCTACATGTCCGTGTCATAAAAATATATAGTATCAGAGTGAGGTGGATCTTGACAAATGATATGATGAGGTACACCTGACCCAAACAATTGTAAATACTAATTAAATTAGTACATAAACAACTGTTATAATGAACTGCTGTGCTATCATGCTAAGTGGAAATGTTGCTTTAAGAACAGAGAGGAACTTTTGTTATATTATTCATTGAAATATTGCTGCCACTCTAAGTGGAAGTTTTCTTTACGAGCAGAGAGAAATTTTAATGTATTAGTTAGAACAGGTTTGCTTAATGAAACATTTGATGTTGAATAAAAAGAGGGCTGAAATGAGCCCATTTAGAGTAATGCTTACCCTTCTTGGAGGAGAATTTCATGTCCAGAGTTGAGGCTCTGGAAGAAACAGAGCAGAATGAATGAAGACCTGGAAGAAGATATCAGAATTTGCTAGATATATTTACCGTTATAGGAAACCAGAATAGGGAACTTCTGAGAAATTCATGGAGAAAGAAAGAGAGAAAGAGAGACCTACTGAAACAGAATGCATTCCAGCTGCTGTGTTGAAGGTACTTGCTGTGAACTTTAGTTAAGATTTCTGTTTTTGGAAGAAAATGCTGTTTTGAGAAAAGCCTGCATAGTAATTTTGTAGTGCATGGATTACCTGCTTCATGTGCTATGATCGAGTATCGTGCTAGTGTACTGGCTAACAAACGATAGCAGCAGAATCCTGTCTGTATCAGTAATCCTCCTCATTGGTTTTTGACTTTCTTACCTTAAAGTAAGACAAAGTGTCCCATTGTCTTTTTGACAGCAATCACTAAACAGATGAAGCTCCATGCACTATAAAGAATTATGAATGGGTCTCTGACTGTAACCCTAAATTATGTATTCTTACATGGGTGCCAAAATTCACCTGTTGAACTTTGCTGTCGAGGCAAATTGTTTGGCACCTGTCCTGAACACATAATACAGTGGTTACAATCATAGACCTGCTCACAATTCTCTACATTTTAAGGGAAAACTGCATTGTTATTTTTCTGTATAATAAAGTATTTTCTTTTTTTTAAGACTGATATCTCTGCTGCCTATAATACTCCTCTGTCTTTCTCTGTCTCCCCCCTCTCTTTCTCTCTGTATAAACATATATAGATATAGATATATATGTGTGTGTGTGTGTGTGTGTGTGTGTGTGTGTGTGTGTGTGTGTGTGTGTGTGTGTGTGTGTGTGTGGCTGTGTGTTTATGTTTATCTATATGTGTATACAACTATATTTGGCCATCTGTCTAAATATATATATATATATATATATATATATATATATATATATATGGATCTATCTTCCCCTGCGCTTCAAACATCGAAAGGGAAAGGCTGTGTATGTGTCGGTAGTAGAGTAGCTGCATGGGTAATGAGTAGTGAGGGGGTAGCGACTGTGTGAGTTGGTTAAGAGTTAAGTTAGTTTTGTGGGTTATAGGGGTAGGTTAGGGCTAGTTAAGGTGTGTGTTAGTGTGAGTGTTTAAGGAGTTAAGTGAGAGGTTAGGTTAGGGAGTGAGCTAGGTAAGTGTGCGACTGTGATAGTTGTAGTTTAGTTAGAGTTAAGTGTGAGTTTAGAGTTAGAGTGGGTTAGTTAGGTGAGTGTCTGATGTAAAGCGGACCTTAGGGTTAGGGTTGGAGTTAAGGTTGTAGGTAGTTGTGTATGTGAGGTTTAGTGTTGGTTTGTAAGGATTTTGGTGTGCTTGTGTTGTGTGTGTTTTTGGATTTTTTTTTGTTTTTTTTTTGTTGTGCCGGGGATGTGTGTGTGTGTGTGAGGATGTTGTGTGTTTCGTGTTGATGAAATGTCGGTGGTGTGGTGGTGTTTTTTTCTTTTGTTTGACTTGTCGACGTAGTAAGATAGATCCATATATATATATATATATATTTAAAGATAAACACACACACACACACACACACACACACACACACACACACACACACACACACACAAAATCACATGTACACACAGCAAATACATGTAACTAATGTGTGTGAGCATATCACTATGCTCAACTATTATTCTGATTTAATTTAATTTTAATTTTACTTTGTTTCTTAAATTGGCAGATGATCTGAGTCACACTGTAAATGACTAACTGTATAATTATTTGAAATGCTGTGTAACCATCTGAAATGTTGTGCCCAAGCCCAAGATTGAATTTTTTGGAATATTCCCTTTTGTCCAAGGTGTACTGATCTCAGAGTTGGAGCCTTTCACCCCAGAGCCACCCCCCCCCCTCGCAGAAAATGAGTTCTGTCCCCAGTCAGGCTTTCCAGTTAAACAAAAGCAATAAACATAAATCATTAATTAAATATATAAGTGCAAGGATTTTGGGAGCTTTCCCTTCACATTGGGGGTGCAGGGGTGCTTGCCTCCATCTAAAAAAAAAAAGTTTAAAGAAGAGCAACGTTTGATATTCACTTTTCTGCATTTCAGGTCACTTTTTCCTGTGTGTTGGCACTCATTATGAGTGCCAGCATTTCAACAGGGAGCCATACAATCAAACATCCAGATATATAAATCAGTGTCTGCATATCTCATGAATATATGCAGTGCAGGAAGCCAACATTTCTGTGTGTGTGTGCTTTGTTATACCTGACACAAAGCCTCGTGCCTCCTGACATGGTTTTAGTGTCTATCATATTTCAAATTCAGCCATCATATTCTGACAACAGTAATTATTTTAATCATCTAGTGATTGCAACAGATTGTGACTAGTACTACAAGTTTAAATTAAAGAGTGACAAGCAATGTCCATTCTGATAGAAATGACTCATTATCTGTATTAAGAAACCACATACGTGGGTGTCAAAGCATTTTTGCCCTACAAGTTCTACTGTTACACAATAAAGCATGATCTACTGTTATTATATAGATTAAATGATACACATCAAAACAGTATGCAGTAGTTTTTTATTTTTAACCGAATACAGTTATTAAGTGCTTGTTTATGGTGCATGTTAGGATACATCAAATATAGAAGTAAGCTTATAATTAAAAAAATGCATAACTATATGCTGAATTGTGTTCAGTGTTCAGTCACCCTTTCATCTGCATTAGAAATCACAAACTGTTGTGGGCTGATTGAGGTGATTGCTTTTAATAGAAACCACTCCTTTGTCTTACAGAGGATAGTTTTGTTTCAGAGAGTGGTAGCTGAATAGACCAGCACTACTGAGGGAAAGGTTTCTGATCTACACTGCCCATTAGTTCATTTCCTCCAGATATTATATACGTCACCCCTAAATTGTTGCATAAAGTGCATGTGCGTTTTTGTGTAATCCAGGTTCTCATCTACCTTTATGTCTTTCTTATTCAATTACAACTAAAACATACTACTCCTGTTCCCATAAAAGTATTTCAAGTACAATTCACTTACAAAAAAAAAATGAGATTCAATTACTATTACTGGCAGCGTCAGTAAGGCAACAGGTAGCACACTTGCCTTTGGCGCAGAAGGTTGTGAGTCTGTTCCCACACCAGGTAGGATGACTGCTGAGTCTGCAATGCAGGGTACTGCACACCTGAGGGTGCTGTCCTTCAAATGAGATGTTAAACCAAGGCCCAATATGCTTAAGTAGCTGGTAGCTCAGGTGGATGTAAAAGGTCCTATGGCACCTATCAGAAAGAATAGTGGAAGTTCCCAGATATCCTGGCCAAATTTCCCCACGTAGTATATATATATATAAAAAAAACCCTCAAGTTTACCCTGAAAAGAGGTTAGTAACCTAGTAGGACTAATATGATTAACAAAGAATAAATAAAATATATCTCTTCACTGTGTAATCTATTAAACTTGATGTGAATGATTAATAAACTCCTCACTGACTTTAGTATTATTCCAGTCTGTATCAGGGAAGTTCCCCTACTCATTGGACCCACTAGATGGTGCTGGATGTCTCATATAGCAGTAAGGAAGATTCCTAGGGGAAGCAAGAAGGAGAGACGAGTTGTGGAGAGTTTGGAGGAGGTAAAGAGAATTCGGAGCATCAGCATGTAAATCAAAGATTCCTGCGTGATGGGTGATACAAATGAGCAGAGTTTAGCTTTCTCAATGGAAGAGGATGCAGGCAAGTATGTTGGAGTGGTGCAGATAACACAACGGCCATCAAGGAAGTTTGCAGATGCTGTTCTGTTAAAAATAATTGAGCAGGGTAATTCAGGTGGTGATTCTGCTGCTTCATGGGGTGAGATGATGAATAACTTTCTTGGAAGTGCTAAGAATGGCAATATAGAGATGGAACCAGGTGACGTGGCAACAGAGAATGCATCAGTTAAACTTTATGCAGCAGTGGCAGAAAGCAAAAGAGAAAAGCAACAACAAACAGAAGGTGTCTGGTTTTGTGGCAGCAGATAATGCAGTCACTAAAACTTATGCAGCAGTGACCGCAGGCAAAAATGTACAGCAGCAACAAAGTATAAGTAAAACTGTTGTTAAAGGGAACAGACCGTTTGTGAGAAGAATGACAAAAATGATGCTGTTATGTACGGATGCTGTTATGTACGGATGCTGTTATGTACGGGACAATTTGGAAACTGTTCTGGCTTTTAAAGCTCAAGAAATTTTAATTGGGACAGAGACCTTTTCTGACTTAACATTTGAAACTGAGGGACTGATGAAATTTCTGAAACTGTGCGGCAAAAAGAAGGACAGTTATGTGTGGAAGAATTATTTTTTTCTAGTAGTATTTTAAATATTTAAAAAATGTTGCTTTGCAGTTTAGAACTGATGAACCGGAAGAAGAGGATGTTAAAATGTACACAAGGTTTGTGTGAAACTGTTAATACCATCGTGAAAGAGATGAGAGAAACTTATGGAATGGAAGGTGGAGGTTGGAAGCTGCTTTGAAATCTGAAAACAAAAATACATGGTAAACACTTGTTAGTTTTGTGGCTGATCACAGAGGGACAATATGATATGCTGACCAGCCTAAATAATTTTTGTAGGGACATTCCTCATTTAATTAATAACTGATAAGGTGGAATCTGGGGAAGAGGTATCTGTATATTTGGGTAAAATAGTAAAGAAGGATATTAGTATAATGAGAGAAATAAAAAATGTAAAATGAGAGGTAAAAAGAACACAAGCAAATTATGAGTATCACAGTACAGCATGTGGAAAACCTATATAAGAAAAAATAGGTGGAAACTGTGACAAGGTGGAATCTGACCAATGTTTGGACAAAGGACATACAGGAAGATGGTGTGTGCCTGAATGCAGGCTGTGTAGAAAAGGAACACTTTTGCTGGATTGTCAAGAGGCAAACAGTAAATAATTAAAATGGAGGGGAAGGGAGGAAAACATACACAAGAAAGGATAGCAAGAGGCAAGGGAGAGGGTGAAAAAATGAAGACAAAACTGTAGAAAAAGGAAAAATATGGAGGGGAAAATGAGGAGAGATGGTATGTGCAGGAAGAGAAATCAGGAGAAGGAATTGACTCTAATCATTTTTGGAAGTTCTAGCCAGTGAAAAATCTGATTCTGAGGATAAAGGATTATTTGTACATAAACCCAGGGAAACTATGCAATTGGGAAACAGTAAAACTAAGAAAGTAACATTTTAAAAATGTTCGCCCCAAACTTAAAAAGAATGAAATGAAACAATTTTAGAGCACTTTCAGTAAATGTGAAGAGTGTTATTAACATTGTAAGAAGGATAGGGCTACTAGAATGATGTGCTAAATGTGATATGGATCTTATTTTGTTAGAGTATGTAAGATTCCTGACCAGTGAAGAAAGACTGCAAAGCGAAAGGTGGGTTGGAAATACAAGTTGTAACCAAGGAAGTGAAAGTTGCTGTGGTGTGGTTGTGCTGTAAAAACAGTGAAAATACTAGATAAAACGTTGGTAGGTTAACTGTTGTAGATATGAGGCGGACGGAACATGTTTATACATTTATAGTATTATATGTATTTGTAACTAGCAAGGAAAGAGAGTATCTGTTTCATCAAATATCAAACTATGTGGTGGTTATCATGAAAAGTATAATTGCAGGGGGCTTTAATTGTGATTTAATGTGAAAATGTAAAAAGAAAAGAAAAAGTGAAAAAATAGAGGCGGTAATAAAATGTGGTAAATTAGCTGTGTGGGACAAAAGTCAATGGACTCACAGAAGGGGACACTTGGATCTGAAATTGATTCTTTTGTATTATTGGAAGGTATGGAGGCAACAAATGATACGGCTGTAATATTTTTTCAGACCATTTAGCAATATGGATGGAGGTGATGGAAAAAAGGGAGTTTATTAAAATAGGAAAGGGACTAAAAAGAATAAAAGAGAATTTATGTGATGCAATTGGAGAAGTATTGCAGTTAGATAGGATCGTAAGACCATAAAGGACTTTTGTTGAAGGACTTCTATAAAAACTGGTCTGAATTTAAACAGGTATAAAAGGCGTTCTTTTTTCCACTGGCAGAATGATGTAGGAAAGGGATAGAAAGTGAAGTTTGGGAAAATTTGTAGAACTGTCTTAGATAAGTTATAGAGTAATGCAGTAGAGTATCATGGTATGGAAAAGTAAATATATTCAAGAAATGAAGGAAAAAACAAGGCATTACTGTTTAGGCAGATCTATTATTTACAGCGGAGGAGGTTTCTGTATAGTTGGGTAAAACTGTAAAGGAGGATATTAGTATAATGAAAAAAATAAAAAAATGTAAAAGGAGAGGTAGAAAGAACTCAAGCAAATTATGAGTATCACAGTACAGCATGTGGAAAACCTATATAAGAATAAATAGGTGGAAAATAAGACAGAATGGAAAGTTTAAAAAGAATTCCAGAACAAATTAAGGAAGAATTTGAAAAAGAAACTACTATTGGTGAATTGAATGAATGTTGATTCAATATCAAGCCCAGATGGCAAAGGGTATGCAATGTACAACTCATTAATGGAGTGGCAAAGAGAATATTTTGTAAGTGTACTGAATGGTTGAATGAAGGATTTGTTTATACAGGGTTATGTAGTAGGATACTTAAATTTATACGTCAGAAACATGAGAAGAGTGAGCCAAAGACTGGAGCTGCGTCACAGTAAACGGCACGGATTATACATTTGTATGAGAATAATACAGAAAGGAATAGAAGGGAGGATGAGGGATACTATGGATATTATGGGATAAAAGAATACACCTATGAACCTATGAAAGGGATGTAAAGAATTATTATTGCTAATGAGATTTGTGGATGATATTATAAGTAAAATGGAGGCTGTGAAAGTTATGGCAGGTTATATTCGCAAGGCATTTGATACAGCAGGACATGATTTGTGGGATGTTATGGAGAAGTGTGGAATAGGTAATAGAATTAGGAGAGTGTGCATGTCAGCATATCAGAATGACAGAGTGAGGGTCTTAGCCAATGGGTGGTGAGTAAAGAAATAAGCATAAGAGAAGGATGTCCCACGAGTGGACTGTTGTTTGAAATGGTAATGAATGTGATAGTGAGTGAAGTAGCTGACACAATGAAAGATGCTAGACATGTGATGCAAAAGGAGGTGGCAATTCCAGTACTTCTGACATAAGCAGATTATAAAATTGTAGTTGCAGAGAACAAAATATGGATGAGTGAAGTGTTGGTTTGTCTGAACAGATGTTTAAAGAAAATGGAAACGAGCTTGAATAATAATACAAGTAAGGGTTTGGGTGATGTGGTGAAAACTGGGGGGTATATTTCAATGAAGGAAGTAATAAAGTTTGGGAAAAATGATGTAGTTGTGATACAATGGGAGGGGTTGATAAAAGAAATAAAAGAAACGTCTTCTGTGAATTAAGTATTGATTAGCATTCAGGAAGATGTTTTGTCTGGTAAATTCAGTATCAATGGGAAAAATGTCATATATGTCAAATGTTTATATGATCCCAATAAAATATGAAAAGGAAAGTATGCAATTGGTGTTTTCTTTCAGATGGGGTTCAAGATTAAACCCAGTGAAAAGAGGTGTGTAGTATATGAGTGAAGATGAAGGGGGATTGGGGTTACTAAATTCAGTAGTTTATTCTGTTTGTTGAAAGTTTTATAGCGTATTAAAGTGAGAAAAGAAGAGAATGAAAAATTAATAGCGAGAATGATTAAATATAAGTACAAAAAAATTGGGAGATGATGATAAGAAAAAGAACATGTAAATGAAGAAGTTAAAAAATCAACAAGAAAAATACTAAAATAGAAAATACAAATTGATGATACGGAGAAAGATAGAAGGATGTGGTATAATATTGTGATGAAACAATATTATTATTGTAAATTTATGAGAAAATTAACCAGAAGAAATAATTAGACATTAAAGTAAGGAAAAAGTGGTGTACTATGGTAGCAAAGTGTCAGGATTTCCTGGGGAGACTGGTAATAAACAAGTTACCACTGAAGGAGAATATGCCATATAAAAAGAAAGCTGAAAAAGTGTGTTTATTTTGTGGGAGGACAAGACAACACAACATGTTTTCTGAAATGTAAAAGAGCAGTGAAACTCTGGAAAACGTCATGTGAGAAAAAATTGAGAATATTAATGACATAAACAATACAGATATGAATATGGTTATGCATGGATGTCATAAGAATAAGAAGAAAGTTTAATCGGAAATTAATTTTGGCAGAGATCGTGCAAAAAATCTGATTCTGGTTGTGGAAGTGTGGAAGAAGGAGTTGGGGATCAGTTATTTATTTATTTATTTAGATTTGTTGACCAGGAGTGTCCGACTGGACGTAGGTTCATTTTCAGCAGAGGCCCAGGGAGAAAAGCTCCACAGTTAAAATAAACAGACAGTAGTTACATTGGATTACATAGCGATTAACAATTTGATTAACATAGCAATTAATTACAAAATATATTTACAGATGAAGAAAATAGAACATCAGTAGACAACTAGAATCTTTATCTGCGAAATACATAACAGACATTAACAAATGTTACAATAAGAAGTTCCTGCTGTATAATAAGTACTAGGCTTATGAGCATCTGAGCTTGCTATAATCAAGGTAGTTAGTGGGGTGGAAAGAAAGGTAGTGGTTGGATGGGGTGGGTGATATTAGAGTGGGAGTTGCAAGGGCATAGCCAGCATGTTTTTAGGTGTGCTTTTAGTAAAGTTTTGAAGTGGGTGCATGATGGTACGGAGGTAATTGTGGGTGGGAGGGAGTTCCATAATTTGGCTATGGTGCAAGAGAATAGTGCTTCACCAGCAGTGTTACTGGCTTTAGTGATCTGCAAGTGATTTTTGTTGCTGGATCTTAGTGGTCTGGTGGTGCGATAGGGTTGGACTAGATTCTGGTGGGATTGGACATTTAGTGGATGGTTTACTAGTTTGTGGGTGAGTGAGAGTTGATATCATTGAAGGAGGTGAGGGAGTTCAAGCCAGCCTAGTTCAGCAAGTGAGAGATAGTGGTGACTACAGTAGGATGCCCTTGTGGTGAATTTGGCAATTTTGTTGTAGCAGGTCTCTAGCTTGTTTAGATCGCATTGCCTTAGGTTGGTATATATTGGAGAGGCATAAAGTAGGGTGGAGATAAGGTAGAAATTTGCTACTGAAATCTTTGCTGCTTCAGTGAGAAGTTGCTTATTTCTGTATAATGCTCCTAGTTTTTTGTGGACTTTTTTTATGGTCATGGATATGTGAATGTCAAATTTTAGTTTATTGTCTATTTCCACTACTAGCAATTTGGTGTGTTCAGTTGGGTATATAGTGGTGTTGTCTTTTGCTGTGATGTTAAAGTGAGAGTTGTTTTGAGTATATTTGGTCGGTTGGAAGATGATTAGTTTAGTTTTGTTTGGGTTGAGTATTAATTGGGCATCAGATAACCAAGTTTCAACAGAGGAAAAGGCTTCCTGTGTGACTTTTTGGAGTTTGGGTAGGGACTGGGCTGAGCAGATGATGGTTAGGTCATCTACATGTTGTATGAGTATGCCATGTTTGGTGGCAGAGCCTAGATTATTGGTTAAAACAGAGAAGAGTAGGGGTCCAAGGATGGATCCTTGGGGAACCCCTATGGAGACAGGTAGTTGGGGAGATATGTCATTCTGCCATACAACAGATTGTTGGCGGTCAGACAGGTAACTCTGAAACTAGTTGGTGACTGATTGAGAAAAGGATAGGTTATTGAGGACAGAGATGAGTTATATTTGTGTAGGACCATGTCAAATGCTTTAGATAGGTCGAGGAAAGTAACAGAGGAGAGATAGCCATTGTTTTTATGCTGAAGGATAGTGTTAGTAAAGGAGAGTAAGGCAGTGGTGGTGCTATGGTTCGGTCGGAAACCATGCTGAGAATTGGAAAGGAGGTTAGTTATGAAGACTGATAATGAGGAAATTATGAGAAAAATGATAAATAGTAAGAATGGAAATGTATGTGTATATATAAATACATGCCTGCAAATACATACGTTTTGTAAATATGCAAATACATAATGTTTTTATGTTGTGTAAAATAAAGGACCCCTACTCATTTTGATAGGTGCCATGGGATCCTTTACATTCACCTGAACTACCACCAACTCAAGTACTTGGGACCTTGGTTTAATAACTCATCTGAAGGATGAGACACTTAGGAGTGCAACATCCCCTTTTGCTGTACTGCAGGTCTAGCAATTAATCTGAATGGTGTTGGGAATAGAACCCACATCCTTCTGCACCAAAGGAGGAATGCTACCTTTTGCACCAGTGACACGGCTAATAATAAATGCAGTTAGTACTCAACATTTCTGCAGTGCTAAAGGAGTCAGATGTTTGCCCTTAGTAAACAAATTGTTGTGCCTATTGGCCTGTTTATACATAGTGCCCTTCCAGCTCAGAATGCACCCATGTGCAAGGCAGAGGCTCTCATTTGCACAAGTGCCAGCTGGTCTTGTACGCCGCTTCCATGTGTCACTTCACAAGAACCCATTAGGAATGATATAACACCATATACACAGTGGATTTCAGCTCTACATAGGTACAGCATGTTTTAAGCTAGAGCAAATGAATGGGAAGAAATAGGTATGTGTTGTGTATATGTTTGCCTTTCTACAACACTATCAAACCCAATACAGCACTAATAGTCAGTTTCTGGCAGTAAAACATAATTCCTACCAAGATCAGAGACAAGAGAAGCTCTGCTGATTCTAAAACATCCTGTACATACTACTGTTTAGATGCAGTGATCCTTTAGAAAAAATATGGCAACAGCAGATGAGTATTTATGGAGGTATGCACTACAGTGTACTCTATATACCATTAGAGAATATTCTAGCATATTCTGATGCTTCTTCTGCAGTTGAAACTAGGAGTTTAGTTGTGAGACACCCTAGACGAAATGCCCTTTGGTGACACAACACAACATGCAGTACCTCTTGTCTCCTCTAGGTGGCAACATGATAACAATGATTATTTAACTCTCTCACTAAGAAAGGTGTAAGCTTGGTGTATGCTAAACTTTTTTCTCCTCTGCAATTGTCCTGAACTATGTTCTGAGTCTTTTCTAAACCCTTTTTATCAGTGCTCTGTTGGTATATG
>NC_056744.1:1784833347-1784868347 GCF_019279795.1 Protopterus annectens | reverse complement strand
ATCAGAATACCTCTCAACGTTACAGATTTTCGCAGAATGTCCAGATTTTTGCCTCATATTTTTGGTCCATTTTTTGGGTGATCATGGTGGTGCAGCGGTTAGCGTTGTCACCTCACAGCAAGAGGTTCCCTGGTTCGATCCTTGGCCAGGGTGCCTTCTGTGTAGATTCTGCATGTCCTCCCTGTGGTCACGTGGGTTTCCTCCGGGTGCTCCAGTTTCCTCCCACATCCCAAAGACATGCTGTAGGTGGACTGGACACTCTAAATTGGCCCTAGGTGTGAGTGCATGTGTGTGTGTGCCTTCTGTGGAAGGTTGGGTGCCGGGCTGGCAACTTGATACCGTAAAACTCCACTGCCAATCATGAGCGGACAAGTGATCCGCTGTGGCGACCCCTAACCGGGAAATGCCGAAAGAAGAAGAAGAAGATTTTTGGTTAGTTTTTACTAAAATTGTGGTTTTCTGGAAAGTTAGTGACAAAGAATTAAAGACTGCAGTTATAAAATAATAACAAATGTTTGAGTTTCAGACTTCATACCCTTCAGAAAATTTATGCTAATGCAAAACCTGTTATTCTATCAAATTTCTAAGTTTGTAAGAGCAATATTTAAGAATTGTCCCTATTTTTGGGCCTGTGTCCTACTTTTAAACCTAACAATTAATTGGGGGGAGGTAACAACATTTTTGCAGACAGCAAATTAACGGGTAAGACAGAACAATGGGAGACAGCTCAGAGCACCAAAAACACAATCATATTTTGGTCCTCCTTATCATCTACCTTAAAAGTGTTGGGGCATTAAATGAATGACATGGCTAGGTTTCTGACTGGCTGTCAGAGTTTGTGGCATCACAGGGGTTAGCAAACTTGATGTTGATGTATTCTGTTGATTTAATCTGTACTTTTTAAACTGTGGCATTTGTGAATAGTAGTTCTCCCTGTGTAACTCACCTCATTAATACCGCATATAAGAATGATAATAAACAACCCGTTTCAAATGGGTTAAAATAACAAGTAACCTTAAAAATGTTGATTTAGAATTGCAGTTCAACTTCTGTATCTTGTAAAGAGAGAACAAGGCATTTTTTGTTGCATTTTTGTCATTAATCAGCAAGTCAAGCGTGATACTGGAGACTGATGATGAACATTTCAGGACTACAGTTAGGAATTAAATGTGCTGGGCCTGTAGAGATCACTTGGTGTAGGATTAGAGCGAGAGACAGGAAAGCACATCTCTCAGTTGTTCCTGCTTTTAGCTCATAATGTTGCTCTTACTCTTCTAAAACCAATAATGTTTTAAGAAAAAAGGATGGTGGATTACAATCAACAAATTATGACATTTATCACATTTACACACTACTTTTACTTCATGTATAAAAAATAGACACTAATTGTACAGGATATAGGACAATTATGGGAGTTAACCTGGCCCCTTTTTTGTTTTTTTGTTTGTTATTTTTCATGGATGGGTGTGGATAAAAGTGACTTACCTCTGTTGTTGTTTGATTTTGTTGAAACAGTCACAGATAGGTGTGGGTAGAACACTCTCATGCAAAGTGTTTTACATTTACTCAACAGAGAGTAAAACTATCACTGCTAGTGGTCATCAGACACCTGGCTTGATCTGATCATTTCATTTGCACGTGTTATTTGCCAGATATGATTAGTTATGATAATAAAAAGATGCAAGAAGAAGCTAAAGAGTAAAACAGAGTAAGGAAACAAAATGGATGTTATCATGAGGCCAAGATGCAGACAAAATGGAAGGTCACGGGGGGAGGAGTATCAGAGGGACCACAATCCTTTGCGTAGGACTCTGTTTCATCTAAGGCTGCTGATGACTGCAGGGGGGTGGGCTGACACTGCTGTGAGGGGGGGTAGCAGGGCAGCATCTTAGGTTACAATTTGAAAAAAACAATGGCTACACTACTGGTTAGGGTTAAAACACAGGAAGGATGTGCAGGGGGGTTGCCCTGCCTGTACCATCTTATTAATGCATACTACCCCTAATCTTAACTGTACCCCTAACCCCAACCTTAGACCTTACCTAAGAGAAACCCTTTCTGTAGCAGTACCACTACACAAGACTCCTTGATACACACCACATTCAGTAACACTTCTAGTGATATATTAAGTCTTATTTCTAGACCTGTCTAAAGCCTGCAGTACAGTTTGTCACAGTAAACTTTTACTTCTACTGTCCTCATTAGGTCTCCCTAAACCCACACTTCTATAGTTCAAAAGCTACTTGTTCAATAGATATTTGTCAGTAAAATGGCACTCTGTGGTCTCTCCTTACCTCACAGTCACCACCAGTGTACTACAAGGCCTTGTCCTTGATACCCTCCGCTTTTAACATTCTCACCAATATCCTTCACACATCCACACAACAGGCCTCCCTAATACAGTACGCAGATGACTCCACATTCATTTGAACATCTGACAACATGGCACAGCAACAAAAATTAACCAGGAAGCTTTAACAGCCACTGAAACATGGCTTTGTAACTCACAACTCATGCTCAACCCTCAAAGCAAACAAACTTCTGTTTTTTCCTCCTAAATCCAACTCTCATGGAAAAAAAATATAGTCCTCTCTCTTGATAAAACAAGTCACCTCTCATAGCAAATAATTAGGGGTGATAGTGGACAATAACCTTGAATTCGACCTGCGTAATCGAAATTGCATAAAAAAATCATCAAAAACTAGAGATAGTTTACAGAGCCAAACCTTGCACAGCGACACAGCTAAAACTTCACATTTCTAGTCCCCACACTTCATTGTGCTCTTATTCTTACTAAGCTTCAGACATCATGAAAAACAAAATTCGAACAGAGCTATAACAAAGTCGCTAAATTTGCAGCAAATAATATATTTCAGAACCCATCACTGTATGGCACTAAAAAGCTTTGATATACATTTACTCTTTTCTGATCCCTTGGTTAAGAAGATACAAACGGACAGTTTCTCTATCCTCTTATATCAATATCATCAGGGTAAAAAGAAACAAATTCCAAATCTGAAAAACTCCCTCTTCTGCCTCAATATGCAAATTAGATCACTAGTGAAAACCTCCAAAGCAAATTATGAGTTGAAACTAGCCTCCAAAACAAAGGGAAACCACAAGTCCTTCTTCAGTTATGTTACAAGCCTCCATGGCAAAGCCCAAGTTTGTTCCCAAGTAGTACTTAATGGTACCACTTACACTGATCATGCTGACTTAGCCAACCTGCTGGCTGATAGGTTCAGTGCAAACTTCACCCCCTTATCGCACCCAAAGGCCCAATCGACATCCCCAATACTTGTCCCACACCTCACATCTCTGTAGATCAAGTATTAAAAGCCCTAGCCAAGGCAAAGAACACAGCTTCCATGGGACCTGATAGTATCCAAGGCTGTACTCTGCACCATCTTGAGCAAGAACTAGCTTTGCCATTGAGCACCCTATTCAACCACAGTCTAAGTACAGGCTTCATTCCAGCAGAGCAGAGAACTGGCATCATCATCATCATCATCCCTTTGCACAAAGGTGGTGCCACTACTGACCCAGGAAACTATTGCCCCTTTAGTTTGACAAGTCTGATCTGTAAAGTCATGGAGCATATTGTTATGGATTTAATAAACAAGGACATAGGCAATCTCCAAACACTCGACCCCACCCAATTCAGATTTGTCAGGGGCAGATCTTGTCTATTGAACCTAGTTGACTTCTTTGAGACTGTCACCAAGGCCTTGGATGAGGTAAAGTCAGTACATACAGCTTACCTTGACCTGGCCAAGGCCTTTGACACAATCCCCCACTCAGGCATCATTGAAAAGCTAAGACAACTTGGTGTTAATCCCTATCTAGTCAGATGGGTGGCCAACTGGCTCACAGATAGGACCCACAAGGTCAAAATAGGTGCTGCCACCTCCGACAGCAAACCTGCCACTAGTAGTGATCCCCAGGATCTGTCCTGGAACCCCTAATGTTTGGTATATATTTTTCTGAGGTTCAGGCAAAGACAAAGGGCCTGTGGCTGACCAAGTTTGAGGATGACAGTAAGGTGGGTGCTGACATTGACTCCCCAAATGATGTTAACATACTGCAAGAGGGCCTCACAGCTACAAATAACTTGTGTCAAAGTCACAGCCTTAAGTTAAATGCAAAAAAAATGTATTATTGTACCATTCGGCAAAAACACGGACCCTACTGATTACTATATCAAGAGCAACCCCCTAAGCACACAACCTGTGGTGAGAGACCTGAGTACTCAGGTTGACAACAATCTCACATTTGACCATCATCTGGCAGCGGTGGTCAGAAAAGCCTTTTACTTGGTTCATCTTATAAGTAAAGGGATTGCATCCAGAAAAAAGGAGGTTATTACCTCTCTGTACTCCTCCCTTATTAGACCTATGATTGATATAATGCCCCGTTTGGTATGTACCTCTCCAAACGCCTACACCAACTGGAAAGAACACAGAAATACCTCACAAAGAGAACTCATGGCCTCCAACACCTATCCTGTGTGGACAGGCTTAAATCCCTATCACTCTACTCGGTATCATACAGATTGCTCAGAGGTGATCTGTGTCTCGCCTACTAAGCAATATCAGGTGCTGCCCTTCTAGAGATGCTCCATAACCTTAAGTCGAACTTCTCATGCATTACCCGCCCGATAGGCCTAAATCTAATATGTAACATCAACAAAACCTGCTGAAGAGATAGGTTTGTCTCCCAGAAGCTGCCTTGTCTCTGGAATAGACTTCCCATACATGTCAGAGTACCTCACTGGTGCTCTTCAAATGCAGCCGTGATGAGTGGATGGAAGACCATAAATTTGTCCCAGGGGTTCCACCTTTCTCTCTTACCGACAGGGGCAACAGGTACTATTCTTACCATGAAATTCAATTCCAGTTAGGCAATCAGTTCATTAGAAGGATGAGTGTGTGTGTGTGTGTGTGTGTGTGTGTGTGTGTGTGTGTGTGTGTGTGTGTGTGTGTGTGTGTGTGAATAGTGAGTGTGTGTGTGTGTGTGTGTGTGTGTGTGTGTGTGTGTGTGTCTGTGTGTGTGTCTGTGTGTGTGTGTGTGTGTGTGTGTGTGTGTGTGGTGTGTGTGTGTGTGTGTGTGTGTGTGTGTGTGTGTGTGTGTGTGTGTGTGTGTGTGTGTGTGTGTGTGTGTGTGTGTGTCTGTGTGTGTGTGTGTGTGTCTGTGTGTGAATAGTGAGTGTGAGTGTGTGTGTGTGTGTGTGTGTGTGTGTGTGTGTGTGTGTGTGTGTGTGTGTGTGTGTGTGTGTGTGTGCATGTATATGTGTGTGTGAATGTGTGTGCGTGCATGTGTGTGAATGGTGAGCGAGTGTGTTTGTGTGTGTATGTGTGAGAGTGCATGGGTGCGCTTGTGTGTGTGTGTGTGTGTGTGTGTGTGTGTGTGAATGGTGAGTGTGAGTGTGTGTTTGTATGTGTGTCTGTGTGTATGTGTCTGTGTGTGTATATGTTTGTGCATGTGTGTGTGTGTGTGTGTGTGTGTGTGTGTGTGTGTGTGTGTGTGTGTGTGTGTGTGTGTGTGTGTGTGTGTGTGTGTGTATGTTTGTGCATGTGTGTGCACGTGTGTGTGTGTGTATGTGTGTGTGTGTGTGTGTGTGTGTGTGTGTGTGTGTGTGTGTGTGTGTGTGTGTGTGTGTATGTGTGTGTGTATGTGTGTGTGTGTGTGTGTGTGTGTGTGTGTGTGTGTGTGTGTGTGTGTGTATGTGTGTGTGTGTGTGTGTGTGTGTGTGTGTGTGTGTGTGTGTGTGTGTGTGTGTGTGTGTGTGTGTGTGTGTGTGTGCACACGTGGTGAGTGCAAGATTAAGCATCTTCCAACATCCTGCTCTACTTCATTGGGAGTTGCTTTCACACTATTAGCCCTTCTTGCAGTAACGTTGCCAGTTTTGTGTAGACGTATCCTATTGGTGCAGGCAGCAGTAGTGTCTTCAGAAGATGGCATTTCATTCTGTGTCAGTTTCTGCCGTTCCTAACATGTAGTGAGATCACATAGCTGTGTACACTCCATTGCACATTGTCTAATGCATTCCACTGCATTTCTTTACTAAATTCAAGCTGAATGCACTTTGTAGAACATTCTTATTTTATTATTGTCTTGAATTGTCAATGATTAGGCATCCTTCTGGGTGTCAGTTGAGAGAGGAGTGATCTAAAATTCAAGAACCATGCAACAGCTACTGGTTAAGGAATATATACAAATACATTCTAATCTGCTATGACAAATATATCAGTCAGTCAATTTTTTACTTTAACAGGGAAAACATGACTAATAATATTGCTGTATCATGTGCAAGTACTGCTTGTGTATATACAATGTGCTTTAATATAGTGCCTTTAGCATTTAAGACA
Organism: Protopterus annectens; assembly: GCF_019279795.1. Taxonomy (NCBI): domain Eukaryota; kingdom Metazoa; phylum Chordata; order Ceratodontiformes; family Protopteridae; genus Protopterus; species Protopterus annectens. The sequence continues at coordinate 1,784,861,979 of NC_056744.1, read as the reverse complement.
AAGTTATACTATTTCACATTTAAAATGACTATGGAGAAATGTCAGAATGGCCCCATTATCAAACGAGCACACATTTGAGGAGAAATTTCTAAAATTTTCAAAATGTTTGTGGGGGAAAAAAATGAAAAAAGGTTTATAAAATATTGCAAAAGAACTTTAACCATTTTTACACTTAAAAGTTATTTTCTTTAGCATTAGCCTTGTATTTATACGTTATCTTTACGGCCATCTATCCCTTACAGTTATTTCATCCTCTTAGGCATACTATTTTCAGCACTGACTGAAAAGCTCTGCTGTGGCTAAATGACTTTTTTTGACACATTGTTGAGTACCTGCAGAAGACATTCTTGAGGGGGTCACTTCCAGGTCAGGCTGCATGAGGTTACTCACTCAGCGCTATACCTGAATCACTGCACCAGACTGCAAAACATGTGAAGGATTGCAGCAACAAAACCACCTAATACCCTTTGTGCAAGAAATCATTCTTAAATAGGTTATCAGAATTCCTCTTGTTATCTCATGAGGTTATTGTCTCAGTACCAGGAGTCTATCTCCCATTCGGTAACTGTTTGTGTTACTAAAGGAACGCATCTGGTCCTCCATGCACAGCTGTGATTCTGTTCTATATTTGTGGAGAGTGACAGATGTATATTTGGCATAATTGCTGAGGACTGTTCTTACTTATTTATTTATTTTTTCTTTTTTAATGGTTGCTGACTTCAGCTAAGTGATGTTATTACCAATCTATTACCTATTTTGGCTGTTGCAGCCTAAATATTAAGCATTGTTAAATTTTGCAGTTTTAGCTTTCTCATGCAGGTTTAGTCTAATTACTTTTGATGTGTAAAATACTGGAAATAAGATATCTTTCCCTCTTGGGTTAATTCAAGTCTGATATAATTCTTTCATCAGATACTTTCTGATGACCCACCCCAGTCACATAGATAACACTTAAGAAACATGCTCATGTTGAAAACATTTTTTTCATAGAAGATAATCTAAAAATGATAAGCCTGTCATTATTAAATTAATTAATTACATTAATTATTACAGTACCAGAACTGCCTGTCATTATTAAATTAATTAATTACATTAATTATTACAGTACCAGAACTGCCTGTCATTATTAAATTAATTAATTACATTAATTATTACAGTAACAGAACTGTGTAGCCACGGTGGTGCAGCGGTTAGCATTGTTGTCTCACAGCAAGAGGTTATCCTGTTCGATTCTCGGCTGGAGCGCCTTCTGTGTGGAGTCTGCATGTCCTCCCCGCGGTTGAGTGGCATTTGAAAGACATGCGTGAATGGGCGTGCCTTCGTTGAAGGTTGGGCATCAAGCTGGCACCTCGACACCGTAAAAATCTACTGCCAATCATTAGCGGAGCGGAGTTCCGCTGTGGCGACCCCTAACTGGGAAAAAGAAAGAAAAGCAACAACATTACAGTAACAGAGCTGTCTCAGATTTTGTAGCATTAATCAATGCGTCCGCTGTTCTGCACAGATTCATATTGTTTTGGGTATGAGATTCTATAGCAAGTGTACAGTCTGTGAGCTTGAGAGCAGGGGGAGCACTTTTAGTGGCAGGTAGGTACAGGCAGCTACTCTACAGTGCATACTGTACATGGTCAAAGATGTGCCACAAATAAATGGTCTACAAGTGGAACAGCTTGTACGACCTGAAAGAGTTAAAAAATAGTAATAACAGAAAGTAATCTTGGGACATCGCCTGTGTCAGTCTGAAGACACTACCAAAAAGCAGGCCTAAGACCAGAATGCTGCATAATAATGAATTTGCCTTTGGTCCTTAATGCCCATGTCATTTCTCTGGTTCATGTTACTGGCCTGCTTCATATACAAATGTACCATAAGCAAATCTCATGCCGCAAAGGCATCACTGTAGAGCATTTATTTAATAACTACCACTGGAGGCCAGAGTTATTCAGTCCTGAAGAATGATATTTTCAAATTAGGACATTGGCAGGTGTGCCATTTAGGAGTATATATACCTTAAAGAAAATTATTTTTTTTTCCTCTCATTAATATGAAGATAGGTACTTAATCACTCATTAACAGCTATTCAGATGGAAGGTGTGCTGTGTGACAATGTCCAGACAGAAATTTAAACAAATCTTATTTTCCCTTAGTTATATGTAAAAAAAAATTCTTGTCATCTCAAAATCTTCTTACTTGCAACTGAATGCAATAGTCTCTGTTTCCATACAATCTATAAAGAACATCCAAAGAGGTAAAGCTCCATAACAAGGACACACAGTTGTGTAGCCAGAGAGAGAGATATATACTGTGATACATTTCTGCTTATGTAAAATACTACTGGGGATAAAGAATAAAGGTTTCTGACTGGAAACTAAAGTATCAAACCAGGACTGGAATTCTGGACATGGTGTATCTACACTTTAATAAAATAGTGGACATAAAACATTAGTACAGAAGCCAGACTGTCTCATTGAGGTTCAGGAGACAGACCATCAAACCAACAAAGCTTATAACCAAGTCTGACTTCTATAGCAGCCCCTTAAACCAGCTACTGTCACTCATGGAATTTACTAAACAAGTAAGGAATTGAAGTATTTCGCACCACACTCTCATACATGTTCACACACACACACACACACACACACACACACACACACACACACACACACACACACACACACACACACACACATCCAAATATGATTTAGATTTACAAATCTGACTACATATCTCAGGGATCTATGATGAAAACTGAGTAACCAGAGAAAGCTTACACAAATACGTGGAGGATATGCAGACTCTACACAAAAGGCACACAAGCTGAGAATCAAAGCAGAGAACCTCTTGACGTGAAGTAACATTGTTTCCCACCACAGCACTGTGTTGCTCTCACAAGACAGCAGCCTTGGTTATAAAGCTAGTTGGATAGAAAACTAAAGAGCCAAATAAAATATGTCCACAACAATGACAGAGGGCTCATTAGTAGAATTTTACTGCGATTGCCTGTCTGGTTACAAATCTGCTGAACCTACCGTATTTAATGTCTTGCTAAGTGACATTGTAGGGACAGTGGAAGGAAAAGTATATCCCATTGCAGATGATAAAAAAAATCAATGGAGTTGCTGTAGACCAGAGTGATATAGACCAGAGTGGTGTGCAGGAAATGAAGAAATGTCTGGAAAAGATGGATGAATGCTGCATGGTACAGAAAGTTTGGTTAAATGAAAGGATATACAAAGTTATGCATCTTCAAAGGCAATACAGGGGTAGAATATATAGAATAAATACAAAAGGAAACATGTTTTTTAATTAAAGCTTTAAAGTATAATCATAACTTCCACTGCTCTACTCAAAATAATCACAACAATTGTAATAGTTTGGTAAGATTTTCTGCATGCACGAGTTAGGGCATCAAAATGAATTCATGGCATATGTAAATATCCAGGTCTTTATAAATTAATTCATGGCATATGTAAATATCCAGGTCTTTATAAATTAATTCATGGCATATGTAAACAACTAGGTCTTTATAAATTAAGGTTATGGCATATGTAAACACCCAGGTCTTTATAAATTAAGGTCATGGCATATGTAGACGGTTAGGTCTTTATAAATTAAGGTTATGGCATATGTAAACACCCAGGTCTTTATAAATTAAGGTCATGGCATATGTAGACAACTAGGTCTTTATAAATTAAGGTTATGGCATATGTAAACACCCAGGTCTTTATAAATTAAGGTCATGGCATATGTAGACAACTAGGTCTTTATAAATTAAGGTTATGGCATATGTAAACACCCAGGTCTTTATAAATTAAGGTCATGGCATATGTAGACGGTTAGGTCTTTATAAATTAAGGTTATGGCATATGTAAACACCCAGGTCTTTATAAATTAAGGTCATGGCATATGTAGACAACTAGGTCTTTATAAATTAAGGTTATGGTATATGTAAATATCCAGGTCTTTATAAATGAATTCATGGCATATGTAAATATCCAGGTCTTTATAAATGAATTCATGGCATATGTAAATATCCAGGTCTTTATAAATGAATTCATGGCATATGTAAATATCCAGGTCTTTATAAATTAAGGTCATGGCATATGTAAACACCCAGGTCTTTATAAATTAAGGTCATGGCATATGTAGACGGTTAGGTCTTTATAAATTAATTCATGGCATATGTAAACACCCAGGTCTTTATAAATTAAGGTCATGGCATATGTAAATATCCAGGTCTTTATAAATTAAGGTTATGGTATATGTAAATATCCAGGTCTTTATAAATGAATTCATGGCATATGCAAATATCCAGGTCTTTATAAATGAATTCATGGCATATGTAAATATCCAGGTCTTTATAAATTAAGGTTATGGCATATGTAAACACCCAGGTCTTTATAAATTAAGGTCATGGCATATGTAGACAACTAGGTCTTTATAAATTAAGGTTATGGCATATGTAAACACCCAGGTCTTTATAAATTAAGGTCATGGCATATATAAATATCCAGGTCTTTATAAATTAAGGTTATGGCATATGTAAACACCCAGGTCTTTATAAATTAAGGTCATGGCATATGTAGACAACTAGGTCTTTATAAATTAAGGTTATGGTATATGTAAATATCCAGGTCTTTATAAATGAATTCATGGCATATATAAATATCCAGGTCTTTATAAATTAAGGTCATGGCATATGTAGACAACTAGGTCTTTATAAATTAAGGTTATGGCATATGTAAACACCCAGGTCTTTATAAATGAATTCATGGCATATATAAATATCCAGGTCTTTATAAATTAAGGTCATGGCATATGTAGACAACTAGGTCTTTATAAATTAAGGGCATGGCATATGTAGACAGTTAGGTCTTTATAAATTAAGCATATGGCATACGTAAATGCCCAGGTATTTATAAATTATGGTCATGGTATATGTAAACACCCACGTATTTATAAATTAAGGTAATGGCATATGCAGTCACTCAGATCTTTATAAATTAAGGTAATTGCATATACAACCACCCACGTCTTTATAAATTAAGGTCATTGTATATGTTAACACCCGGGTCTTTATAAAGCCCTACTACAGATATTAGCTTGTTGTCCATTGCATAGGAATATTTTTGCTTCCTTCACCAAAGTGGATCTCAGTGCACCAAGCTTATACATTTTGGCCCATCTTAACAAATCACCTAATTGTGTTTGCAGTAGTAAATATTCATATACATTTGTAAACATGTAGGCAATCTCCATATTGTCAGCAAATTTGCTTCACACAATAGATGGAAGACAAATACAAATAAATTACATGATAGTGGACCCAAGATTAATTAACTAACCAAGAAAATGACATACAATTTATGACTATCACACATGGAAATCCATCCATGGGCCAGTTGTTAATCTGTTTAATAACATACAGGTTAATATATATTGTTAGGTTACAGAATGATTTATCCATGGGCAGTGCTATCAAAGACTTTCCTTATATCCAGGTGTACAGCATCTTCTGAAACATCTGTATTAACCAAGTCAATCCTTATTACAAAATTGTTGTAGATTTGTCATCCAGGACTTGCCAGTGATAAAAGCGTGCTTTTGTATGTTGATAAGTTTGATTAAATATTTGAGAATGTGTCATAATACCATTCTTTCAAAAATCTTCCCTGTTATATACTTGTCAAACTAATACTTCAATAATCTCCAAGAAGCCCTAGTATGATAGGTTCATAGGTAGGTACTAGGCTATCTGCCTGAAGGCATTTATAAGCCTAGCCAGAATGTGTTGGCTTTAGCAGCCCCCTTAGATTAGTTCCCTGTGCCTCTGTCCAGCAAAACCACTGAAGTAATCCCCGGGGTAAACTTTCTGTTTCCCATCCACTCATCAAGTTTTCTCTTGAAGAGTGTTAGCGAGGAGCTCTGCCTAATGTAGATTTCAATCTTGTTCCAAAGCATGGGAAGTCTCTGGGACAGGACTCTATCCCACCAGCATGTCCTATTTATTGTAGTGGTGAGGTTTAGATCCCTAGAGCGTGTGGTTCGAGGGGATAAGGTTTTCTTTAGGTGGAGCATGTCCATCAATTCTGGGTTTGACATGGCTTTGTATGTCAGGCAGAGATCATCTCTGAGTAGGCGGTATGCAACCGAGTACAGCTGGAGTTTCTTCAATTGAGCTGCATAGGGCATCTGTTTGAGGCCAGTGATCCTCTTGGTGAGGTACTTCTGTGGTCTTTCCAGCTACTGCAGGTGTCTTGTAAGGTACATCCCAAATGGGGCATTGTACTCTATGATGTGTCTGATGAGTGATGAGTAAAGGGGCACAATGACCTCTTTTGATCTGGATGTTGTGACTTTTGTGATTAGGTGGGCCACATAGGATTTTCTAACCACTTTGGCAATGTGATTATCAAAGGAGAGATTACTATCTACTTGGGTCCCCAGATCCCTTTCTACATATTCCATATTTAGGGGTCTACCACCTATGTGGTAGTTTGTGGGTACTTTGTTTTTTTCAAAGAGGATGACTATGCACTTTTTAGCATTTAGCTTGAGGCCATGATTTTGACACCAGATATCCGTCTCAGTGAGACCCTTTTGGAGGATGTCTGTGTCAGCCGGAGAGTCAATTATAGCCCCTAGTTTTCAGTCGTCTGTGAACTTGGTCAGCCATAGTCCTCTTGTGCTTGCCTGTACCTCTGAGAAGTATATGCTGAACAGGAGGGGTCCTAGGACTGAGCCCTGGGTGACGCCACTTGTAACTGGTTTAGAGTTGGACCTAGCTCCCACAACTCTCACCATGTGAGTTCTGTCTGTGAGCCAGATGGCAACTCTTGTGATGTAGGGGTTTATGTTTAATCTGGTGAGCTTGTCTATAATACCAGAATGGGGAGTGGTGTCAAAGGCCTTTGCAAGGTCTAGATAGGCTGTGTGTACCACCTTTCCCTCGTCTATAGCCTTAGTAACTGTCTCAAAGAATCCACCAGGTTTAGGAGGCATGATCTACCCTTAACAAAGCAGAACTGGGTAGGGTCCAGTTTTTGGAGGTTCCCAATGTCTCTGTTAATGAGTTCCATGATGATGCACTTCATAGCCTTGCAGACCAAGCTAGGCAGGCTTATAGGGTGATAGTTCCTGGGGTCTGTTGTGGCTTCACCTTTCTGGAGTGGAATAACCGTTTACGATCTGTAAAGACTGGTTTTACTACCCTCTCTTCCAGATCAGAGGGACATACCCAGTGGCAACTAATATTTGAATCCATTTGCCAGATGTCAAAATTAAGGTTGGTCCTAACGTTTAAGACAAAAGGAAGGCACTCTATCTATCTCATCAGCAGTGCTCGTTTAAACTAATTAATGGCTACTCCAACAATAGATAGCTTCCAGGAGAGCTACCTCTATCCAGAGCATGTTGATTTTGAGGGCAAAAAGATAAAAAAAAACAATGCAGTAAACAGTTTACATAACGTGCTAGCTATTTCAACAGGACCAGTAACCATTTGATTGTTAAAAGTTAAATGTTGTGATTGTCCTTTTCTGTTTACCCATTTCCCTAGAATTGGTATAACATGACTTCTTGTTATCTTTGAAGTTCGAGGCAAAGTCTCTTCTCATAAACTGCTTTAGGAGACCATATTTTCTTACTTACATATATTTGTTACTATCTTCAACATTTCTCTAGGCTGGACTGTGAGTACTTTTATAGAATTTCTAATAATGCCTGTTTTTAAGATAATATTTGTTAATATTCCTACGCCAATAGGCGGATAACCCAAAATGTTACCGGTGTCTTGGCAGGTACATATGCTTGAATCAGTTTATTATGGTTGTCATAACATAAAAATGAAAATGTAGTGGGATTATTTACTGTTTCCACCCAAATCTAATGTTCAAAATCCCTTGACATTGTGATCTAGTCAACTCTATAAAACATAAAACAAGTCACGCTATTCTTAAATTTGCTCTGTAAAATGTAGATGTTTTCAAGCATGTATGATCTGAATTAGCCAAGAGTGATAACATACTTCAGTTTTAACAATGTTTGCAGGAGGTAAAATGCACATCAGGTTACATATGTAATGTGTCAATTACATAAAGAAGCAAGTAGACTGGGAGAGTCAGGCGGATGTTATCTACAGTAAAAATCACTTTACATTTCTCTAAATATGTATACTGCTGGCTCATGTAAAACATTTTTGGGACATGAACTATCTGTCAGATTTTTTTTTACCATTTTGACATGATAAATAAAATAACTTTAAAAACAATGAAAACAAGCTTCAGCATGACATCACTATTATATATATGTTTTTGGAAGAATGTCTTTGACCAACATTCATAGAATGAAATCGAAACATTTCCACTTCTAACGAAGAAAATCTTTATGAAGCATATACAGAAAATATAGACCAGAGTTTTCAATTTGGTAAACATGCTTGTAATTTTGACAAATTACTTTTGTCATATCAATATACATAATCATTTCTTCAAATTGCATGAGTCCGGCAACTATTCCATTGCAGATGGAGAAAAATGATTTTTACATTTCCTGAAAGTTGTTTTTTACAGAGGATAACAATCCTTTCTAAAGGATTAACCATGCAAGGGGCAAAAATGACCCTGCAGAAAATGGGGACCAAAACAGATGACCGTTGCCATAGCGTTAGCAATTTTTTAATATTTTTTATTTATAACATATGATACAGTCATTTATTCAAATGCTCTTACAAATGTAATATAATTCTGGTAAACACTTGCAAAAAAATGACATTAAAAAGATAGCTGCAGCATTGAAAAACTGCCCTTTGCTGTCTAAATGTAAACCTGTTTTTGTTATGCATTATCAAGCTGATTTGTAATACCTGACAGAACAGTATGTCTATGGAAAACGTGGGTGTTCCAAGATATTTTTATAGAACTATTCAGGAGTAGGCTGCAAAGATTATTTTAACCCTCACAGAAGAGTTTACTTTCATTATGTTGATTTCACGACTGGAGTCATGCACACTGCATTTAGTATTACGCAGTTTATGTAGCTGTAATTAAAAGAGTATTTTGCAACAGTAAATAAACCAGATAGGAAATCAGCAGTGTTGTAATCGTAATTTCGGAATGGAAAGTAATTACTTACTTACTTATTTTTTGTCAGCCTAATAAGATTCAAAATATTTTTTGTTTCACCTTCATCTTTAGACAGTTGTTCAGACTACATATGTATATTCAACATTGTCAATTTTTGACTGTATATATTTTTTGGTTAAGTGATGGAAGAGAGTGTCTTACTTTATAAACTTTATACAGTTTTATAAAGACAATCCATGAAAGGCTAAATTGTGTGTCAGTCCCAAATCTGTAAAATGTATACAATAAAATAATTAAAAATAAAAGACAAAAGTTAAGTCAATGTGTTCAACTAACATTATTTCAAACATACTAAACTGTATTGCTGTGTATAACATAGAGAATGCAAAGAACAAACATGGGTGTAACCTCCTTACTATAGGCAATATTGAGTTAAACTGTTTTGGATGCAAGTGTGTTATTGTTGCATTTAGTTTAGTTGATAAAGTCTGCTCATTGAAAATTTCCTTTACCAAAAATTCCTGGCATGACATAATAAAAGAGAAGAACCCACAGTGCCTTATGATCTAAACTAATGTAAAAGTTACTGGAATTAAATAATTGCGACAACAAGATTCTTATTTTCTAATATATATATGTAACACTATAATACTATCAGAAGTTGAGACAGACTTTCAGCACGCACTACACTGAAAATTTAAATACATGGCTATTTATTACTAAAACTATATGTCTCTAACTTAAATACTTTGATGCTATATGTAAACCATTGACACTGCCAAAACTAATACCTTCTTGTAGGTGCAGTCCTAAAGAAAACCTAAGTAAATGTTGAAACTACAAAACTACAACGTCAAAAACCATAAAATGTCTTCATTTTTAATCACTTGTAGCTTTAACATCAAGAATATAAGTAGAAATAAATTAATTGAAAATGGTTCTTTTTGAGCATGCAAATCAAAATGGATAGAGGAACACAGAATTAAGATGCAAAATGAATTGCTTAAATCTTACCTTCATGATGCAGTCATGCAAGATGTGATATTCCTTTCTTTCAGGCATCCCTTTATATATGTTTGGAAAGATGTACAATCTGAAATCTGCTCCTTTTTTTCTTGAGCATCTCTTCTGTTGATTTGTTTTGTAATAGCACATGACCTTTTGTGATTACAATCGGCTTGGCACAGCTTTCAAAAGAGGGGATTGCATTGCATGAATGAGAAACGGTTTTCCTCATTACCAAATGTTAAGAAAGTTAAAATAATAAGACATAGCAATTACACAGACAAGAACAATCCTAGTAGTGAAGATATCAAAAGAAGGGGTGTGTGAGCTAACAATGGAATACATGTTCTGTCACAGAAATGTTATGAAATGCTTTTGACTAACAAAGTACTTTTTTTCTACAACATGTTGATTTTTAATTATTTCCTTAGATGCTAACATTTTTTAAACCGTGACAATGAACGTTGATAACTTATTGCTGATTTACTCAGTAAAGGGTTTGCAGTGTTATTGTCGCTGATCTACTCATAATTGCTGGGAAACATTCGTCAAAAGAAAAAAAAAAAAAAGAAAAATACATATTTTGTTGAATTGTTTCATTTCCATGGCACATCTGTATTTGCAGTAGAAATGCAAAATGCTTGGCAGGTGAGGAGAGAAGGTAATAGTTTGGGAATTCTAGGCAGGCTCCAACCTCAGATAGTAGGGCTTGTACATTTAAAACTGCGCTGGAGTATGTCCACAGTTTGATTCCCATGTTACTAGGATGCTGAACTAGTCAGTTACTTTAAAGTCTGAGGTTAATACAGAATTGGAAACGACGCAAGACACTAAGGCTCAAACTTAACAATTTATTAAACAAAAACTTACTAAATAAACAGTAAAACTAATAAATCATGTACTTACAAGCATATGCATAAATAAAATCATCTTTGCCAGTAATAGGGAGACTTCAGTCCTATCTAGTACAGCTATCTGTTCAGTCAAGGCAAGACCGACACTGTCTAAATGGCTCTAAGCTCAGTTTACGCTGGTGCTGTGATCAAATCCGGATTATGATGATTTTTATTTTAGCCTTTGAGCTTTTTATAGTCTTGAACAAACAACAGGGTCAACAGGTTCAACTAATAACATATTGATCACAAGCTCATCATGATTTGATGGATTATTGTAGAAAATATGACATTACAAGATCATCATGAGTTGATGGAATATTTTAGAAAATTACAGATCATTTCCTAAGTTGTAAACAAGTCTCATAATGTCTGGTCTTGTGCCTTACTTCCCTTTTTTAAAGAACAGTTAGCTCACAAACTTGTGATATAGTTCCTCCTTGAAATCCCCATATTCTGGTAAACATCTTTTAAGCTGATAAACAACTTATAGATTAACAAAAGTTCAGTAATACCAGTAATCAGTGAGCAAGGCCTGCTCTTAAGCATTTTGTATTGTTATAATATTAGCAGCATATAGTGAGGTAGTGGCATATCAAGCACTAGCAATAATCAATCTAACAATAATTAAACATACACAGTGATATGCGGCTCGAGGCATAACAAAAACTGGTAGACATTGTGGATCTGTCACAGGCCACCCCTTGCATCGAGCTACGTACGCTGTGCATCCCTTATAAGAGTTAAAACCGACAACATTAATTTGTACCTTTTCATCACTTTACAGTAAATGCAGCATATTAAGCAAAATAACACTGAAACTATCGTGGTCAAAAGCAAAGGATGCAATAACAAATTAAACCACACTGAAGCTTTAGATGACCACATAAAAATATCATACCAATGCGAAACAGTTATATCCTGTATTTCATTTTCAATTTTTACAATGGTACCTTTGTCTTTAATCATTTTAATCACTGTTTGATGTGTATCATTTAGTGTTTTATTTAAAAGTTGCAACACTGTTTGTCCTTCCTGCTTAATCTGTTGAAAGTCTGGGTGGACTAGAGATGGCCATCTAAAAGTGTGTAATGGTTCTATGCTAGCATTAAATGTGACGTCCATCCATCTAGTCAGTCTAATAAGTTCTCCAGTACAAAAATCAATAATTGCATGGACATTACTTTTACAGTATGCTCCACCATTTGTGATTATTCCATCACTCCAGGCTAATCTACAGGAGGATATCACACAAACCGTGGTATCATTTAGTTGGTAGATGTCTGTATCATTTACTACATACCTGTGCCAGGTGTATTTCCCAGTTCCATTATGGAAGCATGGGTGAGGCTTCCTTTTTGCCATCATGCATACCCACCCCTGGGGCCAGGTCTCACAACCCGCCAAATCAATGGGTACATCACTATAATCAATCAAAATAGACTCAATTTGAGGTGCCCACCAATTATTTTCAAATTGCAAGGGCAATGTAACAAATGGACAGACCTGCTTTGTTCCTTTTTTACTAGCAAGATAGTCAAAAATCAGTATACAAGACTTATTTTTGCATACAAAATTTATTGGCTTTAACCAATGATATAGTTGCAGTTCCTTTTGCCAATGGGCTGTCTTTTTAGCCCCCCAAGGTTGAGTGAATTGCAAATATTGCTGGTTGGCAGCCAATTGGGATAAGATACAAAAGGTCTGATTTACTTTTGCTGTGAGGTTATTTAAAATCTGTTCTGTATATGTATTTGTATGTTCAATCTACCTCCACAAGACAGGTTGAGTTAAAATACTGTCTACAGTTCTTTGTCCCAGCTCAGGATCATGGTCTGCTGGTAGCTTAAAGGCCTTATTTAGGTCAATGCCCAAATGGCTAGATTTGCTATGTAGGGTATCTATGTCTACACTGTTTAGGAATCCAGTCCCTGTTCCGACTGCACCTAGTGCAGTACCAAGAATACCTGTAACATCATGTTTATTTCTTTTATATTTGTAATATTTGTATTTGATATGCAAAGAATTAACTGGCCATAATTTTACAGTTTTACAATGTGGATACCTGGTAGTAATATCAACTGCTGACATGTTAACTATCATTTTAATACGTTGTATAACTCTAGCACTACTTACAGTTTTACATCCTCTGGTATACCTTACCACATGTCCCAAACCATTAAATACAGTTGAACTATTGTCCATGGCATATATTTCCAAACTCAGAGATAGGGTTTCCGCAGTGTCATTTTTCCTTTGAAATTCAGCTGTGCAGGAAGAATCTAATGGAGACTTGGCTAGTGGAAATCCCGACTCATTTAGCCTTTGGTACAAACCTCCAAAAGGGTTGGAAACACATCTTTCAGGATGTCTATCACAGTTTAGTCTACATACAGTTGTAATGTTTTCCGTCTGAGTGATGTTTCAAGTTAAGGCAGGTTTAGGTGTCACCGCATATAGATCATTTCCCAATTTTCAATAAAAGTCACAGTTCACCGTTAAATTTGCAACATCTTCCTCTTCGAACAGAGGGATAGGATCAAGACAGTCATATGGCCCATCTAAGTGTTGTCGTCGGAAAAGGTTGGCACCTTCCCAAACAGTGGCAATAATCTATGGAGAGGAAAGCACAACAGCTGTTTAGCAGAATCAAGTAATACTAAAACAGTATCACCAGGTCCATCACAAATTACAGTCCCATGTTCATTTGGCTGATTGGGTGTGGTCACTATAACTTTCATTCCCAACCATTTGCTTGGTTTAATATCATAGTCTTGTAGTAAAATAACAGCATCTTGATGCATACAAATTTCTACTAAAGGTTGTCCTTTTTGAATCGTCTGTGTCTTGTTATCTAAATTGATAGCCTTCACTATCACGTCTCGTTCTGGCTCCCATAATGTAAAAACCTCCCAACTTTTTCCTAATAGTTCTTTCTGCCCCCAGTGCCAATTTTCTGGGAGAAAGAGTTTCCAACCTGTCTCAACTAATACTATATTTTGTGCTGGCACTCTTTGTTTAGTCAATGCACATGGCCAGAACCGAGTTTGATCAGTATTTGTCAAAAGAGGATATATGGCATTTGGGTTCAGCTTTTCTAGTTTTAAAATACAACAGTTGGACCGAATGTCATTCATATGCATTTGCAAAGGGGTTCCTTGATGCTTTCGAGGCCTATTATTCAGCTGGCTCACAGCTAATTCTAATACCTTTGCCCAGCCTCGTAACGTTCCATCATTTGTATTCTTTTGGATTTGTTCTTTAAGGAGCCCATTATACCTTTCAATCAAACCAGCAGCTTGAGGATGATATGGGATATGCAGCACCCATCAAACTCCATTTTCTTTTGCCCATTCTTGAACCTCTGCTCCGGTAAAGTGGCTGCCTTGGTCACTTTGGATTTCACTGGGAATCCCATATGTCATACATAATTTATTTAATTCTTTTAACACTGCTTGCTGGTTTGCCTTTTTGCATGGGGACACCATTAGTAATCCTGAATGTGTCCACCATCGTTAGGCAATATTGCTGATTTTGATCCAGTGGTAAAGGACCAATAAAATCTATTTGCCAGATTTGTGCCGGACGACTGCCTCGGTGAATGTGTCCACATACTTCTGCTTTCAGTTGCTTTTGTTTATTTTTTTGACAGATTTTACACTGCTTTATAACATCTGTAGTTATTTTCTTATTCAACTGCATACCATACCATGCCTTCATGTCCATTTTATTGTTGCATCTCTTCCCAAGTGCCCACTCCGATCATGGGCCCATCTTGCCATGCTAGCACTTTTGGCTTTCTCTTCAGCAACACGTACAGTGGCCATCTTATCTACCTCCTGTTATGCCTCCTTTCATTTGTTACAAGTGATGCATGGGCATCTACCTGTTCAACACTGATTTTGCATTGTTGAGCTTTTTCCCAAATCCGTTGCCAATCTTCTGAACCTCCCCATAGAGGTCTGCCATGGATCTTCCAATCTTGTTGTTGCCAGGCAGGTAACCAGGTTGTCAGTCCCTTAAAAACTGCCCAGCTGTCAGTATAGATGTACGCTTCATCTCCAGGTGATAAACTATCGATGACCAGGGCAACAGCTCATAATTCTGCCTGATTATTTGAACCGGCAGTACCTTCTTCAAATAACACAGTTTCTGTTTGTGGGCAATAAGCCACCGCAGTCCAAGTCCTACCATTTGATCCGATTTTGGTGGAACCATCAGTAAACCATGCATGTTTCTGTTTTTCTGCATCTAAATTATCAAATGATAATGCTTTAATAATTGGGGACTTTGGAAGCTCATGTCGCTGTTGTTCTGTTGCATCAGCATCATCCAAAATTACCAGTCCAGCCAACTGTTGTTGTACTTGAGATACTCCAGGCACGATGTTGGCCCTTTCCTGTAAATACCACTTCCATTTCTGGACAGTTAAAGATTGTGCTATTAGAGTTTCCATTAAATTATTATCTCATAACCACCCGTGGATTGGGTAGTCTATCTTAACTGTCACTGTTTGTTGTTTAGTTATTCCTTCCACATGAATCAATGCTGTGTACACTGCTAGCACATGCTGCTCAAGGGGGCTATATCTCACCTGCGCTCCAGTCAGGGATTTGGACCAAAATCCCAAGGGTCCCTTTTTCCCAGTGTCATCCTTCTGCCACAGCCCCCAAGACATAACATTATTGGCAACTGTTACTTCAAGGATAAAAGGTTGCTGTGGATCAACTGGGCCCAGCCCCACACTCTGCTGCAGGTCCTTTTTTGCTTCTTCGAAAGCCGTTTGCTGCTTGGGACCCCACTGAAAGTCACATTTTTTTCCTCGTTACATAGTGAATGAGTCGCAAAATCAGTCCAAGGTGAGGTACAAATGCTGTCCAAAAGCCCATTGCTCCCAAGAAGGCCTGTGCCTGCTGTTTCATTTTTGGGACTGCAATTTTCTGAATACTTTCTAGTGCTGCTGCAGGAATTTCCCTTTTCACTCCATTCCAAATCATACCAAGGAATTTTACTGATGTCCCTTGTTGTGTTTTATTCTCATTTATATATTTATATATTTATATTCTGGAGCATTTCTCTCCGGGCCTCCGCTGAAAACAGGCTCTGAGGAACCTAGTTGGACTTTTCTGGTCAACAAATGATAAATAAATAAAAAAAAAATAAAAAAATAAAAAAATTATAGCCCAGCCCCTGTTCCGAAGGTGCTGAATTACAGTTTTTAGTGCGATATCCACATCAGATTTTTCTCCAGTAATCATTATGTCATCAATGTAATGGAAAATAGTCACTTTGTCCAGCTGTAACTTGGCTAGGTCTCTAGCCACTAGTCCATGACACAGGGTAGGGCTGTGCAGATATCCCTGTGGTAATACTTGGAAGGTATACTGCCTCCTCTTTCAGGTAAAATCAAATTGGGCTCTGCTTTTTTCTGCTATCAGAATGGAGAAGAAGGCATTTGCTAAGTCCAAAACTGCATGATATGGTCCAGCAGATGAAGACAATCTTTCCATGATCGTAACAATGTCTGGAACAGCTGCTGCTAAGGGTGGGGCCACCTTGTTCAGACCTCAATAATCTACAGTCATTCGCCATGACCCATCAGGTTTCTTTACTGGCCATACCGGACTGTTGAATGGACTCACTGTTGGCTCACGTATGCCAACCCGAAGCAGTTCTTGGATCGTCTCAGTGATCTCAGTGTATCCACTTGGGATACGATATTGTTTGATGTTTACTATTGTTTTAGGTGTGGGAATATAAAGCGGTTCCCACTTAGCATTGCCTCAGACTACAGCCTTAACTGCATTGACTGAACAATGCCGCACTCCAAACCTAAATGACCCTACAATGGTTTCCAAAGTTCTACCCTTTAACATATCTATTCCTAAAAATGTGCACAGGTACTGGAACTATTACTGCTTCAATGAAAATAGGAATACCATCCCCAAAAGCTATCTTAACCTTGGTTTTGATACCTAGTGTTTTTGCCCCTCCATAACCATCAATTTTTACATATTGTCCATGAAATTTAGGGGGGTTTCCTGCAAAAATGGTTATTTCTGATCCTGTGTCTACCAGAGCCATCACATGTTGTGACCCTCCCCTCCAAAAAATGGTAAGGGGTACGTAAGGGCGTCGGTCCCCAGGTGTAATTGCTCTTACTGTACCCCTAGCTACTGGGGACCTGCCTACTAGTCAATTTCTCTCTGTTTTTTCAACCAGGGTTCTCAGCTTGGGTATAACTCCGCACCTCAAACCAGTGTTGTGGTGCCCCCCCAGTGTACTGTCCCTTTTTCTCAATAACTGGACGTACCTCCACTGATGGGGAATTTGCTATTTCAAAATCACTATCACCCTCATCAGTCAAGGGGAGATCATCTTCCCACTTTTCGGGGTCAAACTCTGCCTTACACAGCAAAGCACGAACCTGGGGCCTTAAGGGCGGATGGCGTAGTTTTTTCCCATTTCGTTGTCTACGCTGTTGAACTATTCGAGTAGCTAAAGTCACTGAATTAGATTTCCAGTGTTCAGCTTCCTCTCCTACTTTAACAAGTGCCATATTTGCCTTCTCCAAGGCATCTCTATCCAACCTGTGTGTATGCCTGTGTTCTTTACATTGCTCTTCTAACTCTAGGATTTCTTTTTTAGTTTCCCTACATCTCTGTCTAATTCCTGAATTGCCTCAAAGAACAGCCATCCAGCTGCTCCCACTCCTTCCTTCACCTTTTTCCCCTTATCATCCAATTTTAGCTCAGATAAAGCTCTAGCTAGACTATCAGGGTCTGCCTTAGGTCTTTCTTGCAAAGGTTTTGGGGAAGGATGGGGTGAAACTTGACTTAATACCTTAGCAAGAGGATCCCACTTCCCAAACAATGCTGGCATCATAGTACCAACACCCAACTTTTTTGGGGTGCCTGATACAACATCCTTCTTACCTATGCCTATATGTTTTAAAGGAAAAAACATTGGTTGTTGTTGTGACATTTTCACTGTAAACCTCAGACCCTGCTCGCTACACCAAATGAACTAGTGCATTACTTTAAAGTCTGAGGTTAATACAGAATTAGAAATGACACAAGACACCAAGGCTCAAACTTAACAATTTATTAAACAAAAACTTACTAAATAAACAGTAAAACTAATAAATCATGTACTTACAAGCATATGCATAAATAAAATCATCTTTTCCACTGATAGGGAGACTTCAATCCTATCTAGTGCAGCTATCAGTTCAGTCAAGCTCAGTTCAGGCTGGTGCTGTGATCAAATCCAGATGATGATTTCCATTTTAGCCTTTGAGCTTTTTATAGTCAGGAACAAACAACAGGGTCAACAGGTTCAACTAATAACATATTGATCACAAGCTCATCATGATTTGATGGATTATTGTAGAAAATATGACATTACAAGATCATCATGAGTTGATGGAATATTTTAGACAATTACAGATCATTTCCTAAGTTTTAACAAGTCTCATAATGTCTGGTCTTGTGCCTTACTTCCCTTTTTTAAAGAACAGTTAGCTCACAAACGTGTGATATAGTTCCTCCTTGAAATCTCCATATTCTGGTAAACATCTTTTAAGCTGATAAACAACTTATAGATTAACAAAAGTTCAGTAATACCAGTAATCAGTGAGCAAGGCCTGCTCTTAAGCATTTTGTATTGTTATAATATTAGCAGCATATAGTGAGGTAGTGGCATATCAGATCTAGCAATAATCAATCTAGCAATAATTAAACATACACAGTGATATGTGGCTCGAGGCATAACAAAAACTGGTAGACTGTGTGGATCCGTCACAGATGTATCCATTAACCAACAATTTTCTTTCAGTACTTCATGCTCTGATCTACCTGTTCTGGTGAAGGTTGCAGTAACAACAAGCCAAACATCCAAACTTCCTGTTCTCTGTCCCCATTCCATTCTCCAAATCATTCTGCAGGAATCAAAGGGATTCCCCAGGAAAGCTGTGAGATAGCCTTCCAACTGCTCCTGGGTCTGCTCAGGGGTCCTGTTGGGCTCCACCTGGTGCACCACCTCAGCTGACACCACTAAGCCCGAAGAAGCAGTAGCTGATATGTGAGGGACAGTAGGGTATGGTCTTTAAATTGGCTTCAATACCTACAAATAAGTGATGACCACCAGAGGGATGGCCTTTTGATTCACATTTCTGGCACCAAACAGGTTAAAGTGAAAAGATGAACATAAATTTGATTTAGTGGGTGGGGGAGGGTGTGTTAGTTTGGGCATAGTTACCATCTGCCTCTGTCAATCAGAGACAAGGGGGTCAGACCCAGGACGAATTTCTGATTTACAATCCATTGGTCAAGTTTACTCTTAAATAGGGTTAGGGATGCACTTTGCTTCACATGCATGGGCAGCCTGTTCCAGAACACAGGGATCCTCTGAGACACATCTGTTTTGCCAGCATGTTCTATTTATGTTGCAAGCAAAACTTAAATCTTTAGACCTAGGGGTTGTGATGATATTCATTTTGTGGATGTAGGGGTTTATGCCCAGTTCAGTTAGTCTATCAGCTGGACCTGAATGGGTATTATACCAAACAGTTTAGCCATGTCCAGGAAGGCAATATGCATGATTTTCTCCTCATACATTGCCGTAGTGACCTTCTCAAAGAAGTCCGCCAGGTTTAGTAGGTGTATCCTTCCCTTGACAAAGCCAGACTGGTTCGCTCCAGTATCTGAAGGTTGCCTGTGTCTTTGTTGGTCATTTCTATGATAGTTAATTACATGGCTTTGCATATTAGAATAGTCAGACTAATGGGTCTTTAGATTTTGTTGGGGTTGGTTGATGTTCCTCCCTTGTGGTGTGTGATAACCATAGCAGGACTTCATTCTCTTTTGTCCTGGTACAAAGCCTATTTTGAGGCTATAGTTAAAAAGTGACTCAAGTGGTCCTGATAGGTCATGTTTCAACCTATTTAGAAGGCATCCTGGGATATTGATGGGACCCATTGAGGCTACATTTTTGGCCATAGTGAGATCCACCAGGACCTGCTCCCTGTTAATAGTTTGAAGGGGTTATGCAAGTAGGTATTTCATTGGGGGAGCTGGGGGGGTGAAGTTTGAGCTGAATTTGACAGTCAGCAAATTCATTATTTTGCTCTGCTCAGTGAAGGTGGCACCATTGACCACCAGCTTGGCACACTGATGTTTATTTTTATTTATTTATTTAACATTTGTTGACCGGGAATGTCCGACTAGGTTCCACAGATCCTGTTTTCAGCGGAGGCCCGGGGAGAAATGCTCCAGATGCATGTCTTTGGAATGTGGGAGGAAACCGGAGTTCCCAGAGGAAACCCACGCGAGCACAGGGAGAACATGCAAACTCCACACAGAAGGCACCCCAGCCGAGAATCAAACCAGAGAACCTCTTGCTGTGAGGCGACAACGTTAACCGCTGCACCACTGCGCCGCCCAATGTGTGTTACCTTTGAGGTTTTGGACATAGCTGTACTGGGTCTTATGGTTGTCTTTAGCTTGTGAGGCTATCTTGACCTTGTAGTTGGCCTTCCCCTAATGTGTGGTGCCCAATTTCTTGCATTGTCATATCACTATGCAGAGATAACATTTAACATCCAGCAGGTGTTTCCATTCAGGTTCCTTGGACTTTATAGTAGCTTATCAGCAATCTCTTGCTTGTAGTAGCAGACATCTTGTGCAAGCAAGGAGCAAGTATAAGTGTGAAACTCTTAATTTACATGGCCACCATGGGATGTGGTCACTGCTGCACTGTCCTGCCTCCTTGATGGATATATCCCATGGTATTCTGTTCCCAGCTGCTTGCTCAGTGGCCATGTCCAGTAGTGGCAACATCAGATTCCCTAGTTTTAATCACACGCACACCCACTTAAAAAAACTCTAAGTAAATTTGACATGAGGGTTATACATACTAGAAACATTAAATGTCATAAAGAAGTAAAATTTACGTTTATGGGCATGCACTGCAAGTTATTAAATGCTATAAAACACAGGGTTATGCACTGTTATTATATACTAGTAGCAGATATAATGACATGCCTTTATGAGTGGACCTGATCAACATTACTGGCCTTGCACTACAGAAATTTAATATTCTGTAGAGACATTATTTTGTCATCCATAAACAGTACTAACACTGATTAACAAACTATAATGATGCAAAATGCATACAACTGTAAGGCAATGCCAGAACAACACAGTAAGTCCTTGAATTGTCTTGTATAGCATATTACTTTATTAAATGTGAACTGACATAGACAAATATATCATTAAGACTTGTCATATTCTGCCATTTTGTATGTTATAATTGCAGTCTAGATTCAGAAGAGTGGGTAGATGTCAGATAGATGATGACCAAACACTTTTTTCAGAGCCAATTATTTCCAGGGTCAGTGCTCCTCATTTTTGGGGCCGGCACTACTAGTTGGCACTGCCAATGTCTAAGTTAAGGTGGTGCATCTGTAGTGGTAAGGACATTTGTTGGAGCCTTTTCTTTCACATTAGCTATTGATTTTGCTGGTTTGGGCACTTGTCTGTGTTCTAAATTATTTCTGCTGAACTGTCTGGCAACTAGTTGAAGGAGTAAAGTCTCTGAGTTGTTAATGAGGTCCTTTTGTACTCTGTGTACAGGGTTTGATTACTTCCACCTCCATTTTCCTCATGTGTGACTCTGAGCCAGTCCCTTAATTAGACAGGATTCCTGATCTGCCCTTCAAAGGGGGCACTTATGCCCTATGGGTATACCTGTTTAACAAATTTGTTTAAAAGAATAATGTGGCTTAAGCACCTCCTGTCCTATAGAGGTTTGTGACTATGTACTGTTAGATCTGCATTCTGCAGCAGTCCCAGTTTTGCTTCCTACAGCTTCCATTTCATTATGATATGAGTGAGAAAATCACTTAACCAAAGACTGCTCTCACAATACCCCTGAAAAATGGACTGCGTTGGCTTGTCAAGAGAATAAATAGCTTCTTTCTTAATCCAGGACTGCAATTATAACATACACAATGGCAGAATATGAGAAGTCTTAATAATATATTTGTATAAGTCATTTCGCACATCATCATCATCATCTTCTTTTGGCTGTTCCTGTTAGGGGTCGCCACAGTGGATCATCTGTTTCCATTTCTTCCTGTCCTCTGCATCATGCTCTTTCACACCAACCGCCTGCATGTCCTCTCTCACCACATCCATAAACCTCATCTTAGGCCTTCCTCTTTTCCTCTTACCTGGCAGCTCCATCCTTAGCATCCTTTTCCCAATATACCCAGCATCCCTCCTCAGTACATGTCCAAACCAATGCAATCTCGCCTCTCTTGCTTTGTCTCCAAACTGTCCAACCTGAGCTGACCTTCTAATATACTGATTCCTAATCCTGTCCATCCTAGTCACACCCAGTGCAAATCTTAACATCTTTAACTCTGCCACATCCAGCTCTGACTCCTGCCTTTTTGACAATGCTACCGTCTCCAACCCATATAACATAGCTGGTCTCACTACCCTCTTGTAGACCTTCCCTTTCACTCTTATTGGTACCCGTCTGTCACAAATCACTCCTGACACTCTTCTTCACCCATTCCATCCTGCCTGTACTCTCTTCTTCACCTCTCTTCCACACTCGCCATTATTCTGAACTGTTGATCCCAAGTACTTAACCTCATCCACCTTTACCAACTCTACTCCCTGCATTCTCACCATTCCTCTACCCTCCATCTCATTTACACACATGTTTTAGCCCTGCTGACCTTCATTCCTCTCCTCTCTAAAGCATATCTCCACCTCTCCAGGGTCTCCTCAACCTGGTCCCTACTCTCACTACATATCACAATGTCATCTGCAAACATCATAGTCCACGGGGCCTCCTGTCTAAGTTCATCCGTCAACCTGTCCATCACCACTGCAAATAAGTATAAATAAATTTGTCTCCAAACCTTCCAACCTGGGCTGACCCTCTAATATAGTTATTCCTAATCCTGTCCACCCTCATCTCAACCAGTGCAAATCTTAACATCTTTAACTCTGCCACATCCAGTTCAAACTCCTGCCTTTTTGTCAGTGCCACTGTCTCCAACCCATATAACATAGCTGGTCTTTCTACCCTCTTGTAGACCTTCCCTTTCAATCTTACTGGTACTCGTCTGTCACAAATCACTCCTGACACTCTTCTCCACCCAGTCCATCCTGCCTGTACTCTCTTCTTCACCTCTCTTCCACACTCACCGTTACTCTGAACTATTGATCCCAAGTATTTAAACTCATCCACCTTTGCCACCTCTACTCCCTGCATCCTCACCATTCCTCTACCCTCCCTCTTATTTACACACATATTTTAGCCCTGCTGACCTTCATTCCTCTCCTCTCTAAAGCATATCTCCACCTCTCCAGGGTCCCCTCAACCTGGTCCCTACTCTCACTACAGATCACAATGTCATCTGCAAACATCATAGTCCACGGGGACTCCTGTCTGATCTCGTCTGCCAACCTATCCCTCAATATTGCAAATAAGAAAGGGCTCAGAGCTGACCCTTGATGTAATCCCACCTCCACCTTAAACATATCTGTCACTCCCACCGCAGTCCTCACCAATGTCATTTCGCACATAACAAAGTAATATTCTCCAGTTTACCCTGAAAGGGGGAACTTGTTACCAGTGGGATTCCGATTAAAAAATAATTAGAAAAAAGTGACCTTGCAGCAGAGTTACAACATAATTTATGGTCTCAGAAGTGGAAGGGACATGAAACAAAAATGAGTGAGGTCTAGAACTTTCAGAGGCTGAAATTTCTTTTGTTGGAAGAGAAAGTAAGGAGCAGAAAAGAGAGGTGGCAGGATGTCAGAAACTGAGGAAGTGCTGGAATGCATTAAGATGGAAGTAAACACAAACCAAACCGAAGCGAGAACCCACAGGATAAGCATCCCTTCACTCGCAATAAAAATAAATAAATCAAGTAAATACTCAGAGAGAAGGAATAACCAAAGCGACATATAACATACACTAACACGCCAAAAAAGAAAACTCCAAGACAAAAAAGGACAAAATGAACACTGTGTTTATTCAAGAGGTAAGCGCTTTCACAAAAATTGCTTCATCAGACCTTCAATAGACAGAATAACAACAAGGTCTATATATATCAGTTCAGATTCAAACAGTGCAATCAAAATCAACAAGTAATAAAAACACATCATCACATGAACTTACACACTTTACACCATTGCAAATAGGACATAACAAAGAATATATATATATATATATATACATATATATATATATATATATATATATATATATACACCTCAATATTCCTCTATATTTCTATACTAAACTCAAACACTAACCTACTGTAACTAACTTAAATAAGATAAAAATAAAAATAATACTTTGATAAACAATATATAAAACAATCTTTAAAACACTAAAAATACATTAACTAGTACTATTTAAAATGATTTAGGGATCCTCCTTTTTCTTAGTAGGGGCTTAATAGTAGCACGTTCATTGAGTCCCCTACCCCTATCAGCTCTAAGTCGAATCATCCAATTATTTTCTTTATGCTCGGTATGATTCCTAATATCCCCTTGTCTTATTGTTGGTGTCACATCAGTAACCCTGAAGGTGAAGGTATGTCCTACACCACATTTGTTAACATGCTTAGAGAGGGCATTGTGCTCAGCACCTCTACGTATACAGTAAATATGTTCCCTCATACGTTCCCTTAGTGATCTATTCGTTTTCCCTACGTAAAACGAAGCACAAACTTTGCACTCTGCTAAATAGACCACATTCATACTTCCACAATCAGCATTAACTCTGAACACAAACCTCCTCCTGAGATCTGGGTGATCAAAAAAACACATTCATTGATGAACCTACAAAAATTACATTTACCACATGGTCGGGTTATATCACCTTCAACTAAATCACTAGACTTAATTCCCCCATTGCATAATAACCTCTTCAGGTTCAGGGTATTCCTATAACAAATTTGAGAATCAACCTGTAAAATGGGCCAATAAGTACTAAAAATTCCTCTAAGTGCCTGATGATCTCTTGTGAAGAACAGAGGTATTTTAACCTGTTTACTTACTATTCTGGTGCCACACACCTCATTCCCCATGTTTGGACCATAATATGGGGCTGCTACATCATTCCTGAGTGAATCTAATTCTCACCAACATCTAAGGATCTCAGTTTGATTATAACCCCTTTTTATTAATCTCTGTACAAGTCGTCCCTTCTCTAACTGAAAACCTTCAAAAGTGGGGTTCAGTCGAGAGGCTCTAATACCCTGACCACGAATAAGGTTCCGAAAGACATCATTTGGATGCATACTGCTCCTGTATAGCAGTGTGTTCCTGAAGCATGTCTTCCGGAACACCCCAGTATTGATGATAGGGCCCTGAAGTTTCTCTATGAACAACTCCAGGTATTCAATCTGTGTCTTTGAAAAGGACATTGTAAACTTCAAATGCTCACAAAGATCATTCATACTATTAAAAAATATCCTTAAACCAGAAACAGTACCTCTCCACGGGAAAAATAAGTCATCAACAAACTGTCGATAAAATAGGACATTTGTTCCAAAATCTTTAATTTTAAAAAGTATTGTATCCTCCCAATAAGCCAGAAACATATTGGCGTACCTATTGGCACATGAAGTGCCCATAGCTACGCCATGTTTCTGGATAAAAATCCTCTCATGAAAAACAAAAATATTGTTTTCTAGTATAATCTCCAGAAAAAGACAAAGCACATCTATAAGGGTGATATCTTATTCACTATGTATCCTTAAATACTCATGTATATACCTAACACCCAAGTCATTAGGTATCATGGTAAAAAGGGACTGAACGTCCATAGTAACAAACACTAAATCCTCTAACTCTTCCAAACAATTAATACACTCATAAAGATCCAACAAAAACTGTTTGGAATCTTGGAGTACCACTTTATTCATACTAATGATAGGTCTTAGATGTTTCTCAATAAAGATAGATAGTGGTTCTGTACTCCAACCACCACCTGAAACTATCGGGCGCATAGGTGGGTTATCCAAATTTTTATGTACTTTAGGGAGGCTTTGTATTATAGGAATAAGGGGGTCAGACACAATAAAAAAATTTAACGTGTCTTTAGATATTAGTCCTAACTGAAAGACCTCAACAACAGATGTTCGAATAGCTTTTATAACATCACAAACATCATTAATACTGATCTCCCAATAAAACTTACAATCACTCAACATCGCCATCATAATGGCATCATACTGCATATAATCCATGACAACAATGGAGCTGCCTTTATCCGCAGGTCTTATAATAATATTAGAATTCACTTTCATATTATCCAAAGCCTCCCTTTCACTAAGGGTTAAATTATATTTCAACCCATCTCTATGTTTACCCAAACATTGATCATAATACTGAAACAGTTTGTCTTCAGTTAATTTCATATATGCTTCTATCAGCGGGTGGTTAATAGGAATATAAGTGCTCAACGTCTTAAAACAAGGACCAGAGGATTGAACATTCATACCAGTATCTTCTCACTGTGAACTACCATATAAATATTTCAACATGACACTTCTACAAAACATTTTCAGGTCTAAAACTGTGTCAGTTAATTTACTGTTCATCGAAGGAATAAAAGTAAGACCCTTACATAACAAACTCAACTCAGACGAACTTAATTCATAAGAGGAAATATTCACAACTAAAGACATTACATCTTCCCCCATATTTTCTTTAAGGTTTGAGCCTGTTGATATTCCCCAGACAATTTCCTCTTCTGGCGCCCCCTGCTCATAGACCTGCTCCTTCTCCCAAACCTCTCGGATCGAACTGGTAATGGAAAAGGGAGGTCCCCCAGGTTAGTGCCAGTCTAGGAAACACTGGGATTTATAACCTGTTGATCAATATTATTCCTCAATTTGGGGCGAACGACCCTCTCCTTCTGCTTAGTGCTACTTTCAGCATCATTATTAATAACTACATTCGGAAATAAATTCGGTGCATTAGACATTGCATTAGACTCACAGCATCAGTCTTATGATCACTGAGCAGTGAAGCAGTTTTAACTTCTATAGTACATCATAAGACTGATGCTGTGAGTTCAGTCAGAAAACTGCCTAAAAACGGTTCGGTTGTTAATTTGGACGAAACTTTATTGACTGTATCTGCTGAGTCAGTGACTCCTAAAGACTCTTTGGTGAAAACAACTACTGTTGATAACGTTAATATGACAATGTCTAATGCACTGAATTTATTTCCAAATGTAGTTATTAATAATAATGCTGGAAGTAGCACTAAGCAGAAGGAGAGGGTCGTTCGCCCCAAACTGAGAAATAATATTGATCAACAGGTTATAAATCCCAGTGTTTCCTCGACTGGCACTAACCCGGGGGACCTCCCTTTTCCATTACCAGTTCTATCCGAGAGGTCTGGGACAAGGAGCAGATCTATGAGCAGGGGGCGCCAGAAGAGGAAATTGTCTGGGGAATATCAACAGGCTCAAACCTTAAAGAAAATATGGGGGAAGATGTAATGTCTTTAGTTGTGAATATTTCCTCTTATGAATTAAGTTCGTCTGAGTTGAGTTTGTTATGTAAGGGTCTTACTTTTATTCCTTCGATGAACAGTAAATTAACTGACACAGTTTTAGACCTGAAAATGTTTTGTAGAAGTGTCATGTTGAAATATTTATATGGTAGTTCGCAGTCAGAAGATACTGGTACAAATGTTCAATCCTCTGGTCCTTGTTTTAAGACGTTGAGCACTTAAATTCCTATTAACCACCCGCTGATAGAAGTATATATGAAATTAACTGAAGACAAACTGTTTCAGTATTATGATCAATGTTTGGGTAAACATAGAGATGGGTTGAAATATAACTTAACCCTTAGTGAAAGGGAGGCTTTGAATAATATGAAAGTGAATTCTAATATTATTATAAGACCTGCGGATAAAGGCAGCTCCATTGTTGTCATGGATTATATGCAGTATGATGCTGTTATGATGGCAATGTTGAGTGATTATAAGTTTTATCGGGAGATCAGTATTAATGATGTTTGTGATGTTATAAAAGCTATTCAAACATCTGTTGTTGAGGTCTTCCAGTTAGGACTAATATCTAAAGACACTTTAAATTCTCTTATTGTGTCTGACCCCCTTATTCCTATAATACAAGGCCTCCCTAAAGTACATAAAAATTTGGATAACCCATCTATGCCCCTGATAGTTTCAGGTGGTGGTTGGAGTACAGAACCACTATCTATCTTTACTGAGAAACATCTAAGACCTATCATTAGTATGAATAAAGTGGTACTCCAAGATTCCAAACAGTTTTTGTTGGATCTTTATTAGTGTATTAATTGTTTGGAAGAGTTAGAGGATTTAGTGTTTGTTACTATGGACGTTCAGTCCCTTTTTACCATGATACCTAATGACTTGGGTGTTAGGTATATACATGAGTATTTAAGGATACATAGTGAATATGATATCACCCTTATAGATGTGCTTTTTCTTTTTCTGGAGATTATACTAGAAAACAATATTTTTGTTTTTCATGAGAGGATTTTTATCCAGAAACATGGCGTAGCTATGGGCACTTCATGTGCCAATAGCTACACCAATATGTTTCTGGCTTATTGG
>NC_056744.1:1784795847-1784830847 GCF_019279795.1 Protopterus annectens | reverse complement strand
CTAGTCAAGGTAGAGACTTGCTAGGAGTAACAGACATGCAGAGATGAGAAAGATCATGTGACCATTGATAAGATCAAAACACATGACAAGTACTAAAGAGCAGTCAGAACCAAGACCCCAAAAAAGTTAGTACCTCATTCACTCTGATAGCCGTATCACTTAACTGTCCAGAATTTTGCAGAATTTCCCCAGATTTTCTATTAGACATAAAAGCCACAAAACAAACTAAGAACAAAATAAAGGAAGAACTCATTTATTTAATGAATTGAGTGCTTTCATCCTGAAAGGACTTCATCAGAATAAAAGAAACTACACCAAATCAGGTTAAACTCCTCCCACAAAGTTTGAATTTTCAATTAATTAATCAGTTAAAAGTATAAATCCAAATAATCCAACACACAGAATAGCAGTGAGGCAGCCAGGCAGTATACGAACCATAAAACTTTTATTACATAAAATAAAAAACGGTAAGCACTTTCGCTGTGAGTTTCTTCAAATCAGTAAAAGCATCTTAATCAAACAAAGACATTTAAATATAATTAGTCAAGCAAGAGAATTCAGAGAATCAGTTTCAAAGGTAAGTCCAAAATTTAAAGGCATATACCATCCTTACATAAACTTTCCTCTATCATTGTAGCTAGGTTGTCATAAAATAGCAGCTTTTAACTACAAACTTATTATAAAACAGCCTTCTATAAATGTTAAAAATGTGCATAATAAGATCTTCACATAAATAAAAGCACCTAGCTATAAATATATCTAAACATAAGATATGATGACCTATGGACATTTTTTTTTAAATACATACTAATAAACAAAGTGAGACTAATCCTTAGTCATGTCTGTATACTTCTCAGTCTCCTAGATTTAAGTGTAGGTTTTAGGGATGCCTTCTCATTGAGGCCTCTACCCCGGTCTGCTCTCAGTCTGAGTATCCACTTGACCTCTCTACCTTCTGTCATGTTTCTAATGTCACCTTTTCGTAAGCTAGGTACATTAATGTCTATCACCATAAACTTAAATGTATGATCATTTCCTTGCAATAAGGTATGCTTGGATAGGGCACTGTTAGTAGAATATGTTCTAGTACTATATAGTTGTTCCCTTATTCTATCTTTTAGTGCTCTATCAATTTTTCCTACATAGAATGAGTGGCAAAGAATACACCCAGCTAAATAAACCACATGTGATGTTTCACAGGAGGCAGAGATGTTGAAATTAAAATTCTGGATAGTGTCTGGATGCTTAAAACTCCCGCTACTATTAATAAAACAGCAGAACCGGCACTGTAGGGTCTAACCTCTACGGATTGATCCGACTTGTTTGTTGGGTAGCAAAGTAACCTCTTCAAGTTATGTTTATTCTTAAATCTGAACCTTGGTTCAACACCCACAATTTCTTTAGCTATTGGGTCCACTGTTAAAATCCTCCAGTTTCTCCTGATCATGTCCAAAATATCATTACTGTGACTGGTAAAGAACATAAGGGTCTTCATACCTCTCACTCTATCATTAATTGTAATATGGGTATCATAATCTTGAATGGGTGCATAGTATGGGGACACTCTACTTCCCCTTAAGCTATATAAATCTGAGAGCCCCTTCTCAATCTCATTGGTTCTATATCCTCTATCAGTAAATTTTTTCTTCAAGTCCAATAACTCATACTGAAAGCCTTCATCCGATGCATTGAGTCTGGAAATCCTTATGCCCTGTCCTTTAATTATGTTCCTAAAACTGCATTGGGGATGCATGCTATATCTATGAAGTAGGTGGTTCCTATAGCTGCTTTTTATATACACCCCCATGTTAACCAATCCATTACTCAGCATCTTAACATAAACATCCAAGTATTCAATCCTAGTTTTAGAGGACACCATCGTAAACCTAAGGTAGTCAGTAGCATCATTCAATTGTTGGACAAAATTGTCCAAGCTCATTGTATCACCTGTCCATATCAGGAAAAGAACAAAATGTTGATAAAAGGGAACATGCCTCATGTAAGACTCCATCTGAAAAAGTTCAAACACTCTGGGCTCCTGGAACTGCATCTTTGAGCATGGAATCTCAAAACCTGTCGAGGAACTCCTGCCATCCCTACCAAAGATCAAGATCAATGTAGAGTTATGTTTTCCCAACAATTGCAGGTGTCACACTTACTGGGAATGCGCACTTTCTGGTTTTGTAACATTTGAAAGTGTTGCACATCGCTTACCATCATGCAAACATGTTGCACAAGAGTGCACACTGCCAGGAAATGTGTTTGCATGATGTCCGATAGTATTAATTGTAGGCATCCAGTGTATGTTGGTGGCTGTCTGGGTCCTGTCTGCTACCTGGGTGGCTCATTCTTCTGGTTTGTGCACTGCCTCTTTGCACATAAACAAGATGTGCCTATCCAAAGCCATTTGTGTTAAGAGGAGCATCACCCAAACAGTGCCCCCCCAAAAATTAAAAAAAATAGAAAAGTAGTTGAAATGAGGAAACATCAGTCTATGACATACACAGTAGAAACTGTTGTTACACATGTGATATGACTACATTGCTCTGGATCCCAACTCTCACTCCAATGCACAATCAGAAAACAGGAGGGGGGACTTATCTATCACTGCCAAACAGCTTTGCAGCAAATACATGAAGTAATTTCTTCCACAAACAAGTGCAACTGACTGTACACTGATATCAAGGCATAACCTGTTATTTGTAAACATATTAAATATAATATATTTGGATGTGGTGCACTTAGTGATCACATAACCTGTTATGATTATTTCTTGCAAATACACAGCTGTGTTCTACCTTTCTGTGTTTCTTGGTCATTTATCAATTATCTGACTGGTACTCAGAGACATGCAGTGTGTAAATCAGTCTATATCATTTACCTTAAAATGTGTGAGGATATTAACTGGGAACACTATGATATGCAATTGCTATCAAAAGACGGGCAGGTTGGATGACACAAACAAGCATCGACTGCTGTTTTGGAGGGTCAGCAAAGGTGGGTTCCTGTCATGGCACATGCAAGGGTATACTGTTCTTTCAAGGGTGGGGGGGTCGACCCAGGTTGAACTACTGTTATGGCATAAACAAGGATATGTTGCTCTTGTTACTCCATGTTGCTCTGTTTCCTTTCCCCTTGTTTTGTGACATGTTGCTGTTTTGTTCTCTTGTTTTGTGACATGTTACTGTTATCCCGTTTTTTGTTCCTCCTTGCTGTGTTACTCTACTTTTTTTGTGACACATGTTGCTCTTGTTACCTCTTTGTTGTGACTTGTTTTGTGACACGTACTCTTTTTTGTTTTGTCCTCCTTTTTTTTCTCTCTTCCTTTTTTTGTGACATGCCACTTTGTTCCTCCTTCTTTTTACTCCATGTGTTTTGACATACTTCCTTGTTTTGTGACATGTGTTACTGTTACTCTTCTTGTTTTTTTTTGGTTGTTTCTCTTACTCTTTACTTTTGCGACATGTTACTCTTATTACCTCTTTGTTTGTTTGTTGTTGCTCTTGTTACTCTCTGTGTCATGTGATATGTTGCTTTGTTTACCTCTTGTTACTCTTTGTGTTTCTCTTGTTACCTCTTTTTTTGTTACTCTCCTTTTTTTCCTTGTTTTTTGTTTGTTGCCTTCTTGTTTTGTTGTTTGTTTTGTGGCATGTTGCTCTTGTTCTTTTTTTGTTTTTGTTGTTGTTACTCCTTGTTACTCTTGTTTGTTTTTTGTACCTCCTTGTTTGTTTTTCGTTATGTCTTGTTTGTTTGTGTTTTAGATTGCCTCCTCCTCTCCTTGTTGTGTGACATGTTACTCTTGTTACTCTCCTTGTTTTGTGACATGTTGCTCTTGTTACTCTCCTTGTTTTGCATCCTGCCTGTTTGATCTTGTAAAGATGGTGAAACTGGAAACTACTATGTGTCTCATTACTTTATAACTTCTCTCTGTTATGATTTACCATTACAAATGTATGGTGCTAAACCGAGGGCATGCAGTGATCATCAGCACTCTGGGGAGGTATCAATGTCTGAATCTTTGAGGCCTACTGAGACACATACAAGTCAAATAAACACATCTCTGCTGTCATGTTATATTAATTTCTGTGCAAA
Organism: Protopterus annectens; assembly: GCF_019279795.1. Lineage (NCBI taxonomy): Eukaryota > Metazoa > Chordata > Ceratodontiformes > Protopteridae > Protopterus > Protopterus annectens. Next base: position 1,784,826,755 of record NC_056744.1, on the reverse strand, counting down.
TCTCCCACCTTGTAGTTGCTTACTGTACCAAGTGATGAATACGTGTCATAATATTATTATACAATAGAGTACATGTTCAGAACTTACCTTGTAAATACAGCCATTGCAAATGTGCTAGTTCAGAGCTGACTGTGATGCAAGCAGTACACAGCCAAGGTAAAGAAGGTAAAGCTGCTGGCTCTGAGGTGAGGCTGGCAGAGGTCACCTGTATTGTGTCCCTGTCCACCCCACCCTACCCCACCCCTACAAATGTCCATGTTGTGTATGTTAATAAGTTCAATGTGGGGCTCGAACTCTCTTCTGTCTCTGCCTAGGGCCTATTGGCAGCAGCCTGCATTGCCTTGCTAAAACAAAACACAAAACAAGTTAAGCAGCCCCAAGTTTCTGTCTGTCTGTGTAGACTTTCTGTGTCTGTACTTTTGAAATCCACAGGAAAAAATAAGATGGAGTCTGCATGGTTGCTTTATAGCTTGTTGAATAGCTCTACCAGATTGGTTGATTAACATGTAATTCAGCTGTTTATGCTGTAATTAGCATGAGGCTAAGACAGATGAACTCCATTAATAATCTACTACATTATAAAAAGCTAAACTAATTGATTGACAATACATGAAAAGGACTGGTCCCAAAGATGTTTCATTAGCAAAATGGTTCATATGCCTGTTTTTTTTGTGGGTGGGAGGAGCAAAGGCTACTCTCCTTGTTTTGCATTTTGCCTGTCTTTAGTATTTCACATCGGTAATAATCATGACAGTGGGAGTGTGCTCTGTGCCACCCTGATATCAAACACTGATGATGATGGAGGAAAACTGGGGGCCCTGGTGTCTGTCCTCCACCTGGAGGGCTATCATGGGGTTGTGAATGTGCCACAGTCTGACCCCAATGTGACTTCAATGAAGCTCCATTAAGGCAGTACGTGGCAGGCCATAGGCAACTCCTGGCAGAGCTAGTTCTCAGGGTCGGTGGTGGCAACAATGAACTTCCACCTCTACCATGCACAGCTCACACTGTCCGACATACCAAGATGCAGAGCTAGCACTGAGCTTGGCTGTGTTCATACAGACTCTCACACACCACTTTCACATGGAAGACCCCTACACACACACACACACACACACACACACACACACACACACACACACACACACACACACACACACACACACACACACACACACAAACACAACACACACACACACACACACACACACACACATACACGCACACAAAAGTTACATGGTTAAGCCTGCCTGCTTCCCTTTTTACAGTGGATAGCATCATCATGTCAGTACTTTCTAGTGTATTCTCTTGTAAGGGTTGTGAAGTCAGGAACTGCAATGTGTCTCATTACTTTCTAACTTTTTTTAATGTTTTCCATTACATATGTATGGTGCACATCATAAGACACACCGTCACATTCAGATCTCAGGATTGTATGACAGCACTGTAGTCACACTCATCAGAACAGTAATACAGCATAACATTCTGTTTTGCATGAACCTCACCAGACACATGCAGCAGCTGGACAGACCACAAGGCTTTCTCATCAAGATAACACAGGGCCTACTAACCATGGCATGCTGTATGTGGATAGATTAAAAGAGATGTCACTGTCATCTGTCTGATATTGCATTAAATTGTAACTGTTATTCTAAGCCTCTTACTTTTGGTTTAAGCACTTGGGCTTCAGGCCAGTTGTCTTACATTAAGAAGGTGTGTAGTCTACACTCTTGTGGGAGGACATGGTAGCCTCTGCCCTTCTGAGCTGGGAATCACTAGTTGAATGCTTATTGTGCCTGTTGTGCTAAGTATCATTGTCATGGTTTAAGCACTTGTCCTCCAAACCAGTTATTTTACATTAGGACATTTTGTGATCTAGACTCCTGTGGCAGGAGAGGATAGCCTACACCCTCCTAAGCTGGGAACCGCTGGTTGAAGGCTTATTGTGTCTGTTATTCTGAAAGTGTCTTAGTTCTGGTTTAAGCATTTTGGTTCCAGACCACTTATTTCACACTAGGAAGGTTTGTTGAAAGGCTGAGTCTTGGTCTTTCCCTTTGTTTACATTTTTAAAATCATTTAACTTTGCTTGTATTCCAGTGTTGTGTTTGGCTGGGTTTGCACTCAGTTTACTGGAACTCCTCAGAGCTTGCACTGCTGTCCTGTGAGCAACTCAGCTGTGCATTGTGAAGCATTGACACATTTTCTACCCCTAGCCCTCCATAGAATAGATGCTTTTTTGTTAGTCTTACAGCAAAACCTGGACCATCTAGCCCACTCCCCACTAGTTACTACAGTATATACCTTCCATAAGGGAAGGACAGTTTCCCACCATTTCTCCAGGTGGCCTGATTGACATGGGCATCCTAAGGCAATGTAGCAACTGCCTCATGTATACTGACTACCAGTTACTTCTAAAACAAACTAATACAACATGTGAGCACTGTATCTATACTATTTATTTATTATTTGATTATTATTTAACATTTGTTTACCGAGAGAGTTCAACTGGGACAGAGGCCACTTTCAGTGGATGCCCAGGGAGAAACACTCCAAATGCATGTCTTTGGAATGTGGGAGGAAAGTGGAGCACCTGGAAGAAACCCATGCGAATGCAGGGAGGCAATGCAGACTCCACACAGAAGGCACCCCAGCCGAGAATTGAACTCTAGCACTTCTTGCTGTGAGGTGACAATGTTAACTGCTGCACTTACATAACAACAAACCAGATATCAAACATGTTGTCCGCACACATACTTCACCTCTTGCATAACAAGCTCACAGCACATAAACCCACATTCATGGAAGTACTTCTTAGAAGCCTATCTAAATATCAGATACCTCCCAAGTGCAAACCTACTGCACACACTGCAGACCCAAGACAATCCACTACACATAATAATACACACAACGCCTCAAAACCAAATGTCTTGGTCATAAATAACTCCATAGTGAAACACACAGATGTCCTCCTCACCAGGTTGGACAAGGAGAAGGTCGCAGTCAGCTGCCTTCAGGTGCCAGGATCTGTCAGATTATGCATGCACTCAAGTCTCTCAACAACCAGTACCATTACAACTCTGTCATAGTCCATGTTGGAGTGATTGACTGGAAATGTACCTCACTGTACTATATGAATAGAGACATAACTGAGCTCTCAGATTATCTGTCCCAGGCAGGTATGTCCCTAGCCCTAAGCAGCATTCTTCACCCAGGATGATGCCTCAATATAAACAAAACATGATTGATTTCAACAACTGGCTTAGCTTCTTTGTCAAGTCCAGGGAGATCCAGTATCTGCCAGCCTGAGAAGATATGGTTGACTGACCACACTGCTTTGCCAGAGATGGTCCTCACCTGTCAACTCTTGGCTTTCGGTTGCTGGCAAAGGTACTTGCCTTCCCCATAGTGCCTTTTTTAGGCAATGTCAAAACAACTAAATTCCCGATATAAAAAAAAAACAGTAGAGACAAACTCAAGGTTATGTTGCTTAATGCAGAGTGTAAACTAGAAATTGCACTCACTGGAAGCACTCCTTACCTTGGAAGAAGCCCATGTCTGGGCAGTCACAGAGACATGGTTCATGGCTACAGACAGCCCTCTAGCCATACAAGGCTACAATGCCTTCCACATGTTCAGACCTCAAAACAACCATGAAAGAACCAAAGGTGGAGGTGTATATAGCTTCATTAAAGACAAATACAACCTAAACTGGTCAAACAGTACGACTCTGTAGTGCTACTCCAAGTCCAACTAACTGTAGATAAAACCCCTTTCCATATCACTGTCAGCTATAGGTCCCCCACCATGAACCATGTGAACCATTCTACCTACTTGGACCTACTTGAGTCACACACTATACAACCAAACACCTTGGCTATATGCGATTTCAAGTATCCTTCCATCGATTGTAAGTCACATATGAGCATCAACATACTCACCCTAAGGATCCTGGACTTTGTTAATACAAATGATCTGTAACAGATCTGCACCCCACAAGTGGCTCAAATGTCCTAGACTAAGTACTCAACAACATAGGGGGTCTCTGCACAACCCCCTGTGTGCCCTCACTGGTCAGGTCGGATCAGAATTCAGTCTCATTCAAATTAACAAACATACCTGACCCCCCCCCAAGAACCAATAGAATGAAGATTTTCTCTAAAGCAAATTATAGCCTCCTAAATGATGCCATAAATACTTGCAACCCCCCTGCTACCATTGTTAACAGTGACTGCTATACACTCCTTCAGTGAAGGATTTGAAGCAGGCATCCTTTTTATAAATGAAACAAGGGTATCCACCAAATTTTATTAATACAATTTTGGGTGAAGTAATATTAAAACTTGAACACTCTATTTTTGCCCCTTTGATTGGGAAAGGGATCATAAACAATGGAGATAACATTACATTAAAAGCTGATAGTAATTTTGGTAAGGTGTTGATTTTAACCTATAACCTAGACTATTTTGATATTAAATCAGTTATATCTAGAAACTGGAAATTATTTTTGATAGCTGAAGCTTAGTTTACAGTATTGGGCCCTTCACCCCATTTTGTTTATAAAAAGGACACCTGTTTCAAATCCTTTATTGAAAGAATGGGGCAAGACACAAATAGACATTGTATGAATAAATGTGGACATTGTAATCAATGCAGCTACATTCTTGAAGGGTCCATGCTTTTTATTGCTGAGTACAGGGAAATTTTATTGAATCAAATATTTCACTGTTCCAGTTCTGGAGTTATATATGTGGCACAATGCCAGAACTGCCCTGCCTTTTATGTAGGGAAAACAGAAAAGGCTTTAAGAATTAGAATATACCAGTATATTTATGATATCAACAGAAAAGGTCAGCATAACTCACTTTTCAGATGCATTGGGTCTAATTCAGCTCATGGTTTTAAATTTTATGCTACTGATAGCATAGGAGATGATGGCCTGGGGGCCTGGAAGGACATATTAGAAATTAAAGAACTAAGATGCCAACTTAGGCTTCATTCAACCAACAGTTGTGGGTTAAGTGACAGTATCTGCATTAGTAGCATACTGCAGCTAAAAACATCCCTATATTTGTGACATCCAAGTCCTTATCACTAGTTATCATGGCTAGCTCGTTTGTCCTTCCCTGGATGTTAGTTTATTACTTTTTATTTTCATATATGATTTTCTGTATTCACAGTTGTATTTTTATCTCTCTTTGAGAATTTTACTTTTGAGAATTTTACGTAAAATAATTGTCAATGTAAACAATGAATTACACTCATGTGGGTTATTTATAGGGGTTTGTTTTGTATGTTTGGTTCTAATTTCTCTCATCTATTTATGTATTTTCATACCTGAAGGGTTTTTAAAAAATTTGAATAGATTTTTATCTTTAAGAACAAGTTTTGCTGCACTTTGGTATAGTTATTCTTTCAACTGATTAATTAATTGGAAGTTCAAACTTTGTGGGAAGAGTTTTTTAACATGTATATTTAACCTGATTTGATGTAGACTCTTTTATTCTGATGAAGTCCTTTCAAGATGAAAGCACTCAATTCATTAAATAAATGAGGAGTCTTTGGTTGAGTCCCTGTGGCTGTGTCTTTATTTTGATTTTGCATTATATTTTAGGCACGTCCCTCATAAAAGTTTCTGAAAACTCACTGCTGATTTCATTCAGTCAGTAATGCTAAACATGAGTTTTATACTTCTGATTGTTCAAAAAAATTCACGTTGATGCAAATCTGTTGCCCTATTAACTTTTTAAAGTGATCTAGAGCAATATTTAAAAACTGTCCCTGATTTTGGATATGTGTCCTGCCACTGTTTTTGACTTTATCCAGAATTCTTGAGCAAAGAAGTTGAGAGGTATGGTCAGAGGTGTAGCAGGCTCTGGGGATTCATAGGAAGTGTGTATATCCATTATTAGTATGCAGAATGGAAGAACAGGACTGGAATATACTGGGATGGAGGAATGGTACTTATAAACAGGGCCCATCTCTGTTTAGTGATGACAGTAGACGTGAATCAGGTATCCTTCAGGAAGACCTCTCATGGGTAGCACCATACTCAGAGATATAATATCTAGAACTTTATGCTAAGAAGTGCAAACTTATTTGTGTCAGTAGAGGAATCCAAGAATCACGTACATTCTAATTGGGAGTAGATCTAGAGGAAGGGGAAGAGCAAAATGTAAGATTCTATTGTGCAACAGGCACTCCAGCACTCCAGTGCTTCTGTATGCTTGTGATGTGCAAATATTTGTATTTTAACAGATTATGCAATGACTGATACTACAGCACAAAGAAAGGCACCATCTGTTTTGGTGACAAAACTAGTAGGGAAGCCAATATCATACTTTGTAATTTTTGTGTTCATATTCCAATCAGAACATTTATTTCATAGTCTACTTTCTTTACAGTAATCTATTAATATCTATAGTTCCTTTTTTATAAGTTGTGCAATGAGAATTGGTAACATAACCCAGAACAAGGTGGTGAAGCTGACTGCACACCTAGAATGGTATACTTTACTTTCTAGAGTCTAGACACAGGTCTAAGCCAAAATGCTTGCATAGGTTCATAGGTTCATAGGTAGGTACTAGGCTATTTGCCCTGGGGCCTATACAAGCCTTGCCAAAAAGGTACCCTGGCTTTTGCCACCCAAGAAAATTATTTTCCTGTGCCACTGTCGAGCAGAGCCACAGAGGTAATCCCTGGGGTGAATTTCTTATTTCCCATCCAATCATCAAGATTTTTCTTGAAGAGTGCTAATGAGGAGCTTTGTTTGATATATATCTAGGTAGTTTATTCCAGAGTATGGGAAGTCTCTGGGACAAAAATCTGTCCCTCCGGCATGTTCTGTTTATTGTGGTGAGAAGGTATAGGTCACAGAAACATTGGCAGAATTAGTACAGGCTATGTACAAGGACCCAGTGACTCAAGTACGAACAGTGTTTGGCCTCACTGAGGGGTTCCCAGTGGGAGTGGGTGTACACCAGGGTTCAGCTCTGAGCCCACTGCTATTCATACTGGTAATGGACTACATCAGCAAACAGGTTGGAGGGATCAGAGCAACAAAGCTGCTGTATCCAGACGATGTGGCAGTACAGGCAGACTCTGATCTAGAACTTCAGCAAAGGATAGGAGAATGGAATGCAAATCTGAAGGCACATGGGATGAAACTAAGCACAGATAAGGCAGTGGTAATGGCAGCAGATTGGGGAAATCAGAAAAAGCTGAGAATAGAGATAGATGGGAAGATAGTGGAACAGGTAAACAGCTTCAAGTATCTGGGAGGGGTGGTTGAGGAGAAGGGTAGTCTGAATGAAGAGGTCAAAGCTAGAATCAGAGGGGCTGCAGCCAACTGGCACAGAGTATCAGATGTAGTATATGACAGAAGAATGCCAAAGAAGCTGAAAAGTAAGGTGTACAAGACAGTGGTGCGACCAGTACTACTGTATGGTACAGAAACCTGGGCAGTAAAGGCAGAACAGTTGAAGAAGCTAGAGGTGATGGAAATGAAGTGCCTGAGAAAGGTGGTAGGATGCACACTGCAGGACAGGCGAAGAAATGAGGACATAAAAGCAGAAGCCAAAGTAGCTCCAATTGCAGAAAAGATCAAAGAAAACAGATTATGATGGCATGGGCACATGTGTAGAAAAGCAGAAGACAATCTGGTGAGGGAGATTTGGGACAGACAAGAAGAAGGTAAGAGGAAGCGAGGGCGTCCAGCAAAGAGGTGGATGGATTGTGTGAAAGAAGATCTGCGACAGTCAGGTATGAGTGTTGAAGAAGGCAGGAGAGTGGCACTAAATCGAGAGAGGTGGTGACAGTTAATATGATACCCCAACCCCATGTAAATGGGAAAAAGGGGATGATGATGATGATGAGAAGGTTTAGGTCCCTAGAGCGTGTAGCTCAGAGGGATTGGGATTTCTTTAAGTGGAGCATGTCCAACAGCTCTGGGTTTGACATAGCTTTGTATGTTAGGCAGAGATCACCTCTGAGTAGGCGATATGCGACAGAGTAAAGCTGGAGTATTTTGAGACGGTCTGCGTAGGGCATCTGTTTGAGGCCAGTAATCCTCTTTGTGAGGTATTTCTGCGGCCTTTCCAGTTGTTGTAGATGTCTTGTGAGGTACATACCAAAAGGGGCATTGTACTCTATAATGGGTCTAATGAGTGATGTGTAGAGGGGAACAATGACCTCTTTTTTTCTGGATGAGAAAGCTTTTGTGATGAGGTGTGCCACGTAGAAGGATTTCCTGACTACTGTGGCGATATGATTATCAAAGGAGAGACTACTGTCCACCTGTGTCCCAAGGTCTCTTATCACACTTTTGGTGTTAAGTATACTACCACCTGTATTGTAGTTCATGGGTACAGAGTTTTTACCAAAGGGGATGACAATGCACTTTTTGGCATTGAGCTTGAGGCCATGGCTTTGACACTAGGCATCTGTCTCAGTGAGACCCTTTTGTAGGATGTCCACATCGTTAGAAGTTTCGCTTATGGCTCCTAGTTTGCAGTCATCTGCAAACTTCATTAGCCAAAGACCTTCTGTGTTAGCCTGTACTTCAGAAAAGTAGATACCAAACAAGAGAGGACCCCGGACTGAACCCTGTGGTACTCCACTTGTCACTGTTCTGAAGTCGGATTTGGAGTCTGCTACTTTCACAGTGTGGGTTCTGTCAGTGAGCCAGTTGGCAACCCATCTTGTGACATAGGGATTTATACCTAGTTTAGTGAGTGTATCTATAATTCCAGAGTGGGGGATGGTGTTGAAAGCCTTGGCAAGATCTAGATAGGCTGTGTGAACCACCTTCCCCTTGTCTACGGCTTTGGTGACTGCTTCAAAGAAGTCTATCAGGTTTAGGAGACATGATCTGCCTTTCAAAAACCCGAACTAGGTGGGTTTCAGATACTGTGATATTATATAATATGCGGTAAATGTCCATACTTAAGTGGATTTTTTAAATGATCCATTCCTTCAGACCTTACAACCATGTAAATGCATTCCGTTTTATTAGATTTATTGTTTTAGCACAAACACCTTTTACTTCTTGCCCCTTACTACCTTGTTATATTCATGTGGTCTTTTCATTCAATGTTTTGCTTACATGTTTTTCATTATTGCTTTACTATCATTGTATCTGATTTGCATTCATTATTTAGGGTACAAAAATGAATTAACTATATATGCGACAATGATTAGTACTTTGACAATGTCCCCATCACCCTCATTCATGGTGCATTGTTTTATTTAATTCACTTTTGAAAATTAATATCACCCAGGGTTTTTAATTTGTTTCACTGGCTGAAAATAAGACCTGTGGTATATTTAATGCAAGGTCTTGTTGCAAGTAGTGCATATTCACTCTGTCTTGTTTTTTTATTAGATCATCAGGATTCATATTTTAAAATATGAGATTTTCAAATTGTACGTTACTCTGAAGCCAATGGTTGGGATATGAAAGGGCAATCTAAATATATATATATATACAGAGAGAGAGAGAGAAGTTTCAGTTAGCGTCTCTCTCTCTCTCATACATGATGAACATGTCACATGCCTTGTCTTACATTAATGACATGGTCAAAGCCCTTGGGTCCCTGATTTGCAGACTATGGTCCTTTGATTTGCAGACTAGTGACACTGAAACACAGGTTGTAAGATCGCTGTAGATATTTAAAAATGAAATATTACCATCTTCTGTATGAACTGTGTGCTGCAAGGCACCATGTCAGTTTGCACTTTAAAATAGTTGCATGTATTCAGTTACTATGAGAATCAGTTCATGTATCTGTTCAGTATGAGAAAATGCTGCATGTCAACATCCCACAGAGGAAACACCTGCATGCACCCTGTTCACAAGGGAAATAATTGTATGAATCCAGTCCATATGATAAGTGGTTGTATGTATTGAGTTTGTATGGGAAATAATTATATGTATGCAGTTCATACTGGGACAAGTTTCAGCTATGCAGTCCATATGGGAAAGTTATGCCCCCCCCCTTCTGAATATCAATGTTTCAGAATGTCGAACTGCATATGGTGGAGACTATATTATCTACATTCTGAAAAGTCAGATTGTTTCTACTATGGTATAGTGTGGAATTAGGGAATTTGCCCTTTCCCCACTGAACTGCAGTCTTGGAGTTGGTGTGTGTATATATATATATATATATATATATATATATATATATATATATATATATATATCACATAACATTGTATCATATTACATTTATCACAGTACATGTTATAACATTACATTTATCATATTACATTACATTGTATCACATTACATATCATTGTATGATATTGCATTATGTTACATTGTATCACATTGCATTGCCTTTTATAACATTGCATTACATTGTATCTCATTACATTGATTTACATTACCTCACATTATATCACATTGCTTTGCATTTTATAACATTACATCACATTGTATCTCATTATATTTTATCGTATCACATTACATTTATCAGCTTACATTTTATCAGATTACATTTCTCATATTACATTATATAGTATCAGATTACATGACATTGCATCACATTACATTACATTTGCTTGCTGGCACAAAGAGACAATAACCTATGCAGTCATTACTTTTATGCACCTTAATAATCTACCTCTCCCATCTCTGCTTTTCAACTTAACCTTTCTCTACCTAGTTCATTCTCCCTTGAATGCGTGTGTGCATTCCTTCTAGCAATGTGCCTACAAGTCTCACTGTAAAAATGTACCTTTGAGGAACTAGGATGTAAGCATTTCCAACATGTAGCTACCTATGTCCCTTCCTTCCTCCTCTGTCCAACTTCTTCTGGATGACCCCATCACATCTCTCTGACATGACCCTGTGCATAAATATTATATCTCCTCATATCTTCTCATATCTCCTGGTCTTCAAACTCAAGATCTTCATCCTTTGGCAAAATCTTATTCCTTGGCTATTTCTGGAAGCTTCCCTTCCAGATTTCTTTCATTGACATGATGTCTTTTTCCTTATATGGCCTTCAGAACTGTGTTTAAAGCGTGGGCTGATCAAAACCTTGTAGAGTAGAAGCATTTTCTATTTGCTTCTGGAATCTTTCCTCCCAAAGATGTGTTACACCATTCTGTTTTCAGCTGCCACTGCCTTCTCACTCTGTTCATAGGGACCCAATCCATGCATGACCAACACCCACAGATCCTTTTCCTGGTTTGTTGCCATCACTTCACTTGTACTAGACAATACATCACATAAGGATTGTTGCAGCACAGAAGCAGTTCTTTGCATTTGTTTGTACCGATCCTCAACTGTCATCTTTTTGCACATTTGATCAGCCTTTCCAAATCATCCCCTAAACTTTTCCCTTCCAACTGTCATTGCTGCACCTGTCCTTATGTCATCATGAAAGAGGTCAGTCCTGTTTTACAATCCCTTATGTCTGAAACCAATGCACTGAAGAGAACTGGATGCAACACAGATCACTGTGGTGCATGACTAATCAGTTTCCTAATTTATGATACTGTCTCTTTCATCACACCTAGGTCCCACCATTCAGCCATTCAAATGACCAGTTCCTCAGTCTTGGTCCTGTCCACAGCTTCTTTAGTTCTCCTATCAACTGTCTGTGTGGGACCGAGTAAATGGCCTTGCTGAATTCCAGTTAAACCATATCTACAAGTTTTCTCCTGTTAAGTTCATTTGTAGCACAGTCATAAAACCCTATCAGGTTTAATTGAAATTTATAGGCTGTATGTCATTGGTTCTGCAAAATTCAACATAAAAACATCTGTACCACATGCCCTGACTGTAGAGTGGGATCTACTAAACCTCAATTTTACACACAATATGAAATAAGTTAGTGCAGGAAATGTGCAGGATGATGCAGGCAATAACATGTTACAGTTCAGTCCATTACCCAGAGTCCTTCAGTCATGGCGGTATATTAAGGTACTGATGCAGAAAGAGTGAAGCCTGTAGCTAATGACATAAAGTGCTAAAAAGGCCCCCAGAGCATAATATTTTGTAAATGAAAAGAGAACAAGAGAAAGATGGTAATTATTCTCAACATTAGATAAAAATGTGCATTGTTGGTAGTCGTATTCTTATCAGATCACCGAAGATGAGATCAAGGCACTATGAAATGTTAGATATATGGGGTTTACACTGTTCATAGAACACTGGGACAAATCAGAGAAATCATATTCACTATTATAGGTCGCTGCAATTAAAAATAAACACACAGGCTTTCTATGCAAAAAGATGTATGAATTACGCACCTACACACATTTCATACATATAAACAGAACTCAGTGCATGAAAATGCATCTCCATGCAGCCACATACCTCTCAGCTGTCCACAATTTTGCAGATGCCAAGATAGTTGTCTCATATTTTTGGGGTGTTCTTCACAAAATTGTTTATACTTTCGAACAACTCATTGAGAAGTGAAGTCACTAAATGACTGACAGACACTTGAGTTTCAGACATCATGTCCTTCACCAAATCTATGGTAGTGCCAAACCTCTTATTCTATCAACTGTTTATGTTTATAAGAGCAATATTTGAAATCTATCTCTGAATTTGGGCCTTTGTTCCCCCTTCCCAAATATTTTTGGCTTCACCCACAATTTTTCTCTAAGAGATCGCAGGATTATTGGCCAAGACAGATGCATCTGAAGTTGCAGTCCAGATGATAGGTGTTAGTTAACATCCCAAGCAGTGGAGGACCTGCTTGGTGGTCAGATGGGAGAGAACAGCTGATAGCTGCTCACAAAAAAGCATGAGAAAGGTGCAGGGAAAAATCTCCTGCAATAGGTCTACATGGCAGAAGGCCATGTACTGAATCCCTTATAGTCTGGAACTCAGAGAGCCTTCACTTGCTGGGGAGTGGGTGTGCACTCAAGCTGGACATTGAAGAATATTGCACTCATACTGAAGCCCAGCATTGTAAGCACTGCAATGTTCTATCTGTCAAGTGCAGATAGGTGCTAGGAGCATACACTAACATTTCCTAACCCGTGGTAGGTGATGTCTGTGGCATCTTTTCCCACATTGCCCTAGCATGCTTAGGATATTTCCTGACCCCTGCTATATGATGGTGTTACCCTTTTACATTGCCCTAGCATGCTTGGAATATTTCCTGACCCTTGCTATATGATGGTATCATCCTTTTACATTGCTCTAGAATGATTGGTATATTTTATGACCTATGCTAGCTAATGTCTGTGATCCATGGTTCTTATCATCCTTTTCTGGTACCCTGAGGATATTGGGGATCACGAGGAATGAATAGGGTATTAGGAATAAGGGTTTTGTGATCATGGGGGCCAAAGTCCAAAAATATGAAAAAGAATTTTAGACTGGCATAATTACAGGCTTGTAAATGAGTATGTCATACTGCTACACTCTTACTATAAGATTAGTTTTATTACTTATCAGCTGCATTGCATAATCCACCCTTTTATTGTATGTTCATCAGATGTTAAGTACTAGGTAGTACCAATTTATCATGCTAATTACTGGAATTATTAGATAGGGATTTCTCCATTTCCACTTACTCTTCATATGTATATGTATATGTTTATGTATACAGTGTGTACTGTATATGCATATGTATACAGTATGTATATGTATACAGCATGTACTGTATATGTATTATGTATATGTATATGTATACAGCATGTACTGTATATGTATATGTATACAGTATGTATATGCAAGTGTGTTCTGTTTATTTGAATTTGCATCTCCTTGGGCAGGGGATGAAACAATTTGATTTATACCACTTCTGTATTATGTATATGTATATGTATACAGCATGCACTGTATATGTATATGTATACAGTATGTATATGCAAGTGTGTTCTGTTTATTTGAATTTGCATCTCCTTGGGCAGGGGATGAAACAATTTGATTTATACCACTTCATTCTCCTGAACTTCAAACAAATAAAGTAATAAAGCTACTCCCCATTCAGCTATCACAATTTGACTACAGATTATTTGATTGCTTGATTGATTGACTTAGATTTGTTAATCATGTTAGAGCACTGATCCGCCGGGACCTATTTCAGGGTCAGCCCAGGTGAAATACACAAATCAATAACAAGAAAAGAAGTTGCTTAATACAACGCTTAATGCAGTGGATTAGCTCAAAAACAAACATCAAGATGAAACCTTTGCATTATTTGCTGAAATACTGTGATAATCCACAGTAAGATATATTAAAACATAGATTTACAATGATATCCCTAGCATATGTTCATAGGAATAGTAATAACGTTTACACAGTAAAAGAAAATTTGGGGAATAATCAATATGGCATTAGCGACATTTTTAGAAGCTCCTGATTGCTAGCAATTTGAATAACTCCTTTATAAGTATATTGCCTGTTTTCTAAATCAAATCCAACATTTTTGAATAGTTCTCTTTATCTATTTTGCCAGTAAGAGTTACTAACATGAAAATGGAGCCTGGCATTATCCTTTATCTCCAGATGATTGGAATGTGAAGCTTGATCACTTAACTACTGTCACAAATCCTAGAATTCAAAAATATTAAAAAAATTGGGGATGCAGCTTTGCAATCTGTTATAGATACGTAAAGGCCAAAATGGCTTTTTTGGAGTCTCTGGCTAACTGACAGCAAAAAAAGTGTATGACTGCACAGTGCAGATAGAAACCCACCAGGAGAAACTATATAATTTGACAATGGTGTGTGTTAATATGGAATATTGCAGTCACAGGAACAATCTGAGGCTATTAGGACTTGGTTATTTCTCTGCAAATAGCTTTAGCTGATGCTCTAAACATGAATGTCCCCACCTTGCCATTAGTGACTGAAATGATGCATAGCTTGCTGACACCTTAAAGAAAGGATGGACCCCCCCATGGCAGATTATTGTTCAAACTGCTTGACAAGAAGAACAAACTTAAACTTCTATGGAATGCAGATGAAAGGAAGCTTGTTAGTACACATGGCTGCATTTATTCCAAGACTTTTCTCAAGAGATTAGAGTCTTATGTTACAAAAATAAACTGGACTTTACCTGCAATACCCTTCCATGTTATATATCAGGAGGGATAATAACACGTTATCTATCAGGAGGGTTAATAACATGTTATATCTATAGGGAAGGATAGTAACATATTATTTATTAGGGGGGATAATAACATATTATATATCAGGAGAGATAATAACTTATATATCAGGAGGGATAATAACACATTATATCTATCTGGAGGGATAGTAACATGTTATATATTAGGGGGATAATAACATGTTACTATCAGGAGTGATAACATGTTATATTTATCAGGAGGGGTAATAATGCATTATAATTCAGGAGACATAATAGCATGTTATATCTATCAGGAGGGATAGTAACATGTTATATATCAGGAGGGATAATAACACATTATATATCAGGAGGGATAATAACATTTTATATATATCAGCAGGGATAATAACATGCTATATATCAGGAGGGATAATAACATATCTATCAGGAGGGATAGTAACATGCTATATAACAGGAGGGATAATAAATAATATGTTATCTATCAGGAGGGATAATAACACATTGTCTATCAGAAGGGTTAATAATATGTTATATCTATCAGGAAGGTTAGTAACATTATATATCAGGGATAATAACATATTATATATCAGGAGGGATAATAACACATTATATATCAGGAGGGATAATAACACTTTATGTATATCAGGAGGGATAATAACACATTATATATAGTAGGGATAATAACACGTTATATATCAGGAGGGATAATACATTATATATCAGGATTGATAATAGCACTTTATGTATATCAGGAGGGATAATAACACAATATATATCAGGAGGGATAATAACACATTATATATCAGGATTGATAATACGTTATATATATATCAGGAGAGATAATATCACATTATATATCAGGAGGGATAATAACATTTTATACCTATCAGGAGGGATAATAACATGCTATATATCAGGAGGGATAATAACATGCTATATATCAGGAGGGATAATAACACGTTATCTATCAGGAGGGATAATACATTGTCTATTAGTAGGGTTAATAACATGTTATATCTATCAGGAGGGATAGTAACATGTTATATTTTGGGGATAATAACATATTATATATCAGGAGGGATAATAACACATTATATATCAGGAGAGATAATAACATATTTTATATCAGGATTGATAATAACACTATGTATATCAACAGGGATAATAACACATTATATATCAGGAGGGATAATAGCATTTTATATCTATCAGGAGTGATAATAACATGCTATATATCAGGAGGGATAATATGTTATATATCAGGATTGATAATAACACGTTATATATATATCATGAGGGATAATAACACGTTATATATCAGGATTGATAATAACACTTTATGTATATCAGGAGGGATAATAACATGCTATATATCAGGAGGGATAATAACACGTTATATATCAGGAGGGATAATAGCACATTATATATAAGGATTGATAATAACACTTTATGTATATCAGGAGGGATAATACATTATATATCAGGATTGATAATAACACTTTATGTATATCAGGAGGGATAATAACACGTTATATATCAGGAGGGATAATAGCAGATTATATATCAGGAGGATAATAACACATTATATATCGGGAGGGATAATACATTATATATCAGGAGGGATGAATAACACATTTTATATTAGGATTGATAACACTTTATGTATATCAGGAGGGATAATAACATATTATTTATCAGGAGGGATAATGACACATTATATCTATCAGGAGGGATTATAACATGCTATATATGAGGAGGGATAATAAGGGAATTCCATTCCAATCCAGAAGCCAAGCTCTTCAATCTTTGTAGGATAAACTTCTGGGGGAACATGTGGATAAATGAATTACCAAAACAAGCAGATGAAAAGTCTGGGAATTTGGAAAGGATACTGGATGTCTGGGTCGAGCCAAACAAATGACAGGTCCTAGAAAGTTTGCTGCTGCATCTGTTGATACTTCATCTCATTCTGCTGGCAGATCACCAGTTAGGGTTTGCAGCACATGCAAGAACAGGGGTGGCCTATCGTAAGGAAGACCTCAGACAGGCAGACGTTTACCGAGGACAAGCTGATGGATAATGGCAAGGAGTTCATGGAACCAGGGAGTACCACTAACCAAAGGTGGGGGAATTCCAGGGAAATGGAGAGTGCCACTAACCAAAAGGGGGAAATTCCAGGGCTGAGACAAAAACATGTCCTTGAACTTAAAGAAAAGTAAGTCACAGAGAAATATGTGTAGTCAAGAAAGGGAAATGCCAAGGACAGAAAAAGTGGGAAAACTTTAAAGGAACTTGGAAGCTCCATTCTGTGAGTTAATCTTTTTCCTGTTGTGTCACTATCATTCTGGCAATGTCTATATTAGAACATCGAAGTTTCAGAACTTGGAATGTTCTAATATCGAACCCTATTCAGTGAACGCTGAAAATAGCGAAGCTGCAGAAAACCAAATTTTTTCCCAGAGAAAGAATTTGGTTATCCGTTTCTGTTGCTTCGCTATTTTCAGTGCTGTGGTGGAACATTACGGGTCAGGTTCAGGTAAGTGTGCGATTGTGTGGACATAAGGGTTAGGGCAGGTTAGGTGAGTTAGAGTTAGGGTGTGGGTCAGGTAAGTGTGCGATTGGACATGAGGGTTAGGGTTTGGGTTAAGGTAAGTGAATAGTCAGTGGTAAATGTACAGTTTAGTGTAGGGTTAGATGTAAGATTTTAGGTGTATGTGGCTAGATTGCTGTTTGTTTGGTGTGCTTGTGTTGTGTGTATGTGTTTTGGAACAGCAACTTTTTCTCTAGGAAAAAAATTGCTGTTCTGAATGTTCAATGTTGTCAGCGTTCACTGAATTGGATTCGATATTAGAACATTTGAAATTCTGAAACTTCAATGTTCTAATATAGACCCATTCTGGCACATGTCTTGTGTGAGGAGAGATTATGATTCAGATCCTTGGGGTACCTCTACCACTAAGGGGTTATGGTGAATCTTTCTGGGACATTAAAACAGGACTATAATTGGTCAGTTGATTTTATATTTGGACTGTCCATGGGATGTATATAATTGTATAGTACAGTTTGAATGAACTATGCTTGCTAGCTGTACTCTTAATGTTCATGGATTCACTTCATCTCATAAGTATAGAATACTCCCTACCTGGCTAAAGAAAAATCTGATATTATTTTCTGTTAAGAAAGTAAAGTGGCAAAGGAACATACTACTGTTTTGAAATCTCTTTGCAAAGGATACTTACTCCGGGATCTTAATGCAAAATGTCCTAATTTGTGTAAGAGTGTCCTTTGGCTGGACTTTATTGGATAAAGTGGGAGGTAGGGAAATCAAGTGGATTTCAGGAGGTTCAGTACTCCAAAGGGAGAACTTATATTAAGCTTAATCTATGGCTCAAACACAGACTATGCTGAGTTTTCCACACAGCACGTCTATAGAATCAAAGCACCAGAACTACCTACCAATAAAATTATAATAATGAGAGATTTAAATACTACAATAGACTTTGTGCTAGATAGAGCTCACCCTCTGTCTGAGCACCCAAAAAGCAATTAAGGAAATCTGTTGTGTGCATGGGTTGGAGAGATGTGTGGAGGCTTTTTCACCACCAGGATACAGAGTTCACCTATATACCCCACAAGGCAAAACACTGAGCAGGTTAGAGAATTATCTAATCTCTAAAGGTCTAGTTGAAAATGTAGTGGACACCAAAATAGCCCACCCCCTTTAACTGACCACGAATCACTAATGTTATTTCTTACGGATACTGATTCCCTAGCTAGAAGCAAGTTATGGAGGCTGGACCTGCTCATTTTTAAAGGTAGAGACCTAATGAAAGAAATTAAGGGTAGTGTACACAAATAGTTGTATTTACACACCCCCGTCATGTCAGTATAATCCCATAGTGCTGTGGGAATTAGTTAAATTGGAACTTAAGCAGATTTGTAAATGGGCTAATTCCCAGCTGCCAAGCAAATGGAATGGAGAAATCTGAACTTTGGAGACAGGAGTTTAATCAGTTTGGGAGGTTTATAAAGTCTATCACTTTAGGGATTTGACTAGATTTTGGCTTTACAAATCTAAACAGAAAGCCCTGAATGCACTCAAAAGGAACAGAGATCATTCTTACCTTGACTGACTAGCATTTTGTAGCTGGGCTGATGGGAATAAACCAGGGAAATTATATCTGGGTTGACAGGCATTTTTGTAGCTGGGCTGAAGGGAATAAACCAAAAAAATTATTGGCTCATAAAATTAAACAGGCATAGGACAGTCACAATCATAGCTGACAGCTATTGTCCATCCAGCTGAGAAAAAGAAAATCGTAGTGTCTGGTGCAAATATAAATAAGGAATTGCAATAGTGCTATGAGAAGCTCTGTAGAGAAGAAGGCACAAGAGAAACTCCAGACCACAGTTAAGAACTTCCTGCAGAATCCTCCTGGAGGCCAGAAGTCTCTTGTTTCCCACCCATCAAGAGGAAGTACAAGGAGGTATGTGCATCCTAATCATGAGTTAGGTATGACCATAAAGCTGTCTCCTTTGAAAAAATTGAAAGCAGAGACCACTTCCACTCAAAGTACCTTTAGAAATGCCTCTAGAACAAGCTGTCTACTCCTAACTGATACATTGGCAAATCCCTACCAAACGCAGTATGTGGAGATGTACACTGTTGTATTATACCAGCTTGTAAACAGCTGCATAGATGCAGCTGTACCCCGTAGGAACAAGCACAGAGTAAACCCTAGAAACAAGCCCACATGGTGGAACCATACTATCAACAAGCTTTATAATAAAAGGAAAATAATTTTGCCAAAAGTAAGAAGAGCCATTCCTGGAAAGACAGAGCCCTTATTACAGAAATAAGCAAACAATTCTGAAGTTTAATAAAATCCACCAAAGCCAAATTTGAGGCTAAAATTGCAACCCAAACCAAACACAATCACAAGGCCTTTTCCAGTTATATTCAAAATCTCAGAAGCACAATACAATAACACACCGAGCTGATTGTGAACGATGTTACCTCCATTGAGGCTGAAGATATAGTGAACCTACTGCCTGATAGATTCATCTCAAACTTTACCCCTCTCTCTTCTCGATCTGTCCAATCAGATATACCTGAAATTGGTTTGCCTCCAACTATTATACAAGACCAAGTCCTAAAAGTGCTTTCAAAAGCTAAAATAGACTGCATCAGTGGGTTCTGACAATATCCCTGGATACATATTAAATAGCATGAAGCATGATGCAGCTATCCACAACAATACTGTTTAACCTCAGCCTCATTACAGGTTCTGTACCAGGCAAATGAAGAACAGCTTCAGTAATTGCCCTACATAAAGGAGGACCTTCCACAGACCTAGGAAATTACTGACTCATAAGTCTGACCATCCTCATATGCAAAGCCATGCAAAGACTTATCATGGAATCAGTAAGGACAAAGGGAACTTCCAAATACTGGACCATCTCAGTTTGGGTTTGTCAAGAGCAGATCATGCTTACTCAACATGGTGAACTTTTTTGAAAAGGTCAGCAAAGCAATGGATGAAGGTGAAACAGTACACACCACACAGCTTGAACTGGCTAAATTTTTTGGGCAGAGCAAATCACTCAGGCATAGTAGCAAATCTAAATAAAGTGGGAATAAGCCCCACTTTCATCTCCTGGATTGCCAGCTGTCTCACAGATAGAACACAAAAGATAAAAACAGAGGAAGCTACCACCAAAAAAAGACCAGTCACCAATGCACTCCCCAAGGGTTTTGTGCTGGGACTTCTCATTTTTGTCATCTTCTTCTCTGAAGTCAACACCAGCACCAATGGTTATTTCTGACTAAGTTTGCAGATGACTGTAAGCTATGAGCAGCCACTGAAGCCCCAAATGACTTTGCCATCCTGCAGGAAGGTTTGTTGTAACATTGTGACCTAATGTTTGTCCAGCATGTGTCCACTTTCATAAGAAAGTCTTTCCATATTGTGCAACTTATAAACAAAGAGATTGTGCCTAGGTCTATAGATATTATTGTCCCCTTTACTCAGCCCTCATTAAGCCAGTCATTGAATATAATGCCCACTTTGGCATGTATCTGTCTAGACCCATGCAAAAACTGGAACACCCACAGAAATACCTTACTAAAAGGGTAAAAGGCCTAAACAACATGCTCTTTATAAAGATTTAGGTACGCTTTTAACTCCTGGTTTAACTAAGGTATAGTAACCATTCTAATGTAAAGGTACAACAAATGACTCATCTAGGCTCATGGTCATAATGGTACTTTCCCAACATAGGAAGCAGGCAGATGATGTGGTCAGTTATCACCCAATATCCTTGCTGAATGAAGATGTTAAAATCTACGACAAATAGAATCACCTCATGGCTTCCGCAGACAGTCTCCCAACCTCAAGGGGGGATTCTTCAAAGGGTGAAGTAGTGCAGAGCACTTGTGAACACTACAAGTCCTGATGCAGGGCTTAAATAAGATATGTAGTTTTGCAATAGCAATTAGGGTTGACTCTGCCAAGGCATTTAATTCTATACTGTGGTTGTATTTTTGGTATATCCTAAAGGAAATAGCAATACCCTTAGAATTCATTCAGGCAATCAAAACTTTTTATCATAGCCCCTTAGAAATAGTTCTTCCTAATTGTCATCTATAAAAATAAAACCAAGACATCTGGAGCCACTTGAGGGTAAATTACTTAATTTATTAAATCTAGTTTCACACTTTCACATAAAAATACTTCATCAGGCAAAAATTAATCTGAGTATAATTAAAATTTAAAGAGAGACAGCACTATTATTACTTCACTTAGATATGCATTTCTTTCAGGATGGGCTTGATACTAAATGTAGCATTCAAACCAGGATAACTATGTGCTCTATACCTAATAATCCATTTATATTCTTCCTTTTCATTCAATTAATATTATCACACCCTCTTATCTGCTCATGAATAACCTGTAAAATCATAGATTTAAAGGAGTGTGTATTTTCCAGTTCCTTTATATGCCTGTACATCGCATTTGTTTATACATACCTCCTTATTTCTGATAAATGATCACCTATATGTTATTTTAGTTTGTGATTGGGCTTACCTATGTAGAAAGCTTCACATCTTTCACATTTTGCCAAATAGATAATATTGTTAGACTCACAACTGCCATAACCCTGTAGGGTAAAAGCTTTTCCACTTGCCGGATGTAAAATATGCCCCCTCCCCCGTATATATATATATATATATATATATATATATTTAAAATAAATGCATCTAGTACAAGCATATGTCCATTTTCTGTCACTTTTTACAACTATTAATCATTCTAATTTGTTCTTTATAGGATAATCTAGTTTTCACGGTTTTCAGCTTCCTATATCCAAAATTAGGTCCTTCTTCCACTATTTCCTTTAATTGTGGTATCTGTTGCAAAATCTGCCAGTGCCCCCTAATAATATTCTTTACTTCATTTGATCTCCTGTTGTAGGGTATAACACATCTACATTTATTTCTATTATCAGTACTGTTTTGTGTTTCATGAATCCTTTCAGAAAAGATGGGCTTCACTTCCCATTGTCTCACATGTATTGTTCTTTCATATTCATTTTCATTATTACAATTATATCCCCTCCGGATGAACTCAGAGCATGTTCGGAGGCTGGTATTGAATCATTTCCATAGGGGGTTAACAGGTCCTGTCAGTAGGCATCCTGGTATTTTGAGGCATCATGGTCCCATAAAAGCAGTCCCCTGAGGACTTCTTTTTGGGAAATCTGGAAGAGGGAGTAGATGCAGGTATATCATCTGGGAACCTTGACTGGGAAGAGTGAGGTAAGGTTTGAGCCAGATTTATCCACTAGTAGACTGGCTACATCTTCTCAGTACGAGTAGGCTTGTATCATTTATTATTAGAGTTCTGCAGTGCTTGGCATTGTTTCTTAGGTTTTTAACACACCTAAAAAAGGCTTTGTGGTTATCTTTCACCTGAGTGGCTATTAGTCTGTCATAGCTAGCTTTGGTTGATATGATCAGGGCTGTGAGTTCTTTACTTAGTCTAGCAAGAGCTAGATTTATTTTTGCATGCAATCTGGCAATGAGTTATTTTATTTTGTTTTTTTGTTGCTTTTTATTGTAGATCCTGTTTATATTAGGGCTCCACTGTAGGGGTTTATTACTGAATTTGTCATTGCATTTATTTCTGAGGGGGACAGGTCCGTTAATGCAAATAATTTGGCGGTAAAGAATTCTGCATAAGCAACGGGGTTATTAAAGTGATGGGTATTTCAAATTTAATGAGGCCATCACTCAGTTTTATTAAACTGATCTTCTCAAAGTCTCTGAATACTGATGAATTGGGAGATGCTTTAGGCTTCAGTCTTATGGTGAATATGACTGACTTGTGGTCCGATCTGACCTGGGAGGAGGTTATAATTAGTGGGGAGCAGAGATGTCCCATATTAGTAAGGACCAAGTCCAGAATTTTATTGACCCTGGTTGGGGTGTGTACTAACTGGAGTGGAGAGTTTGTATTGATGAAGTCCAGAAATCTCTGCATGCATGTTTGAAGATATATAAATCTCCCAGTTTATGGAGGAATAGTTAAAGTCTTCTAGGAGAATGGTGCTTGGTTTAATACACAGGGATTCTATACTGGTTAGGTAGAAGGCATGAATGTGGGTGAGGTTTGCCTTAGGGGCTTAGGCTTTATAAGCCTTAGGGGCTTATAAACTGAATCAATGTAACTCTTAGATGTGTGTTTCATGATGTGTGGTGTCTGTGTTTCTGAGTCTCTATAAACTGCTGAGGGTACTTATTTCTTAGGTAACATTTAACTCATTCACTGCAGTGGAGCTCAAAAAATTGGCACTGTAACTTCCAATGGGTGGAGCCTAAGCCTTTTGACAGAATCAAATTATGTCCTCACATTTCAAACAAATGTTCATATGTCCGGAACCATAGAGGTTATGAAAAAAGTATAAATGGCAAACTCTTCAGCACAAACTATTTTTATAGTTGTAGTATTCTTCAGATTCTAGGTCTTAAACTGTAAACACTATTAGGTTTGTCATATTTTGTAAACAACCTACAATATCTCAGCAACCACTCAAGTTACACACATACCACCAGCAGCATTTTATTCATCTAGCTGAAAACTTTCATATGAGGCTAAGGAGTCCTGTCTGTGTTACTTAGTTGTTGAGATATTTATAAAAATGTGTGTGTGTGTGTGTGTGTGTGTGTGTGTGTGTGTGTGTGTGTGTGTGTGTGTGTGTGTGTGTGTGTGTTTGGTCTGAGCCATGAGTGCGACTGGTTTAGTGTGGTACTGTGTGGTCCTGACAGACATCTTGTTATTTGTATTGGGTATGTGTGAGACTTTTACCTCCAATAGCATTGCATACAACATCTTCCACCCACTGTCTCAGTTTGCTTAAGTAGTAGGTGGTTGTCAGTAAACATGAGTCAATTGCTGCATTGTCTCAGGATGCCCATTTCAACCAAGCTGGCTAGAGAGACAAATGAAAGGTGCAAAGCCATGGTTTCAGATGCTAACTAAGGTGGGCTAAAAAAGAGGGTTATTGCTTAGGAGGTTTGGAGTTTACTGAAGTGTGATATAGCTAAATGAATAATCTTCATTTCCATACAAGGAAACTTTTCTTGCAACTGCTGAAAGAGTGTTTTGGCTCATAGTAATATATTGATTTGGGGTGTACTAGTAAGTGTGGATAGAAAAATTTTGATTAGAGCACCAACAATAGGTAAGAAGAAAATAACTGGTCTAGACTGGTTATGAGATCCCTTTTGATGAGCAACAATGGACTGATGGTTAACTCTGCAGTTTGTACAGCTATAACGGAGCAGGGTTTAACTAAAGTTTCTAAGAGAGAAGTTGATAAAGTGTCTGCACCTGTCAAATACAGTGGCACACTGCACTAAACAGAACACCACCACTGTTTAAACTGAGTGCCAAAAATAAATGAACCAATAAGAATACAGCTGGAGCTCATTCAGTACTGTCTACCGGTCAATCAGTAGCAAATTAATCCTTTACATTAAATGACCAGTACTGTCCTCAGCAAGTTTACACATAGGATAGAAAACCAACCGAAAAAAAATCAGTAGCTTGTATGTAATACGTTTTTGAAATTATTAAAGGAAATATGAACAGGCTGTTTTAGATGCAAGTCCAGAAATCTCTGTTTATCCATGTTTGAAGCTGTATAAATCTCCCAGTTTATGGAGGAGATCAAAAGGCATTTCATAACCAGTCTAGACCAGTTATTTTCTACTTACCTATTGTTGGTGCTCTAATCATTTTTTTTCTATCCACACTTACTAGTACACCCCAAATCAGTATATTACTATGAGCCAAAACACTCTTTCAGCAGTTGCGTCAGTAGGATGTAATTGCAGAAACACCTGGAAAAGACACTTCTTATTAGCTAGAGCTGTTATTCAATGATTTTGCAAAAGAGAACAGTCAATGAAACAAAGTGGCTAATATAACTAAGCTGCAATTTAATGCAAAAAGAAGGAGTAAAAGTGCAAAAACACAGAGAAAAATAATATGAATGGGTACAAAAATATGCTTTATGCAGCTAGGTGACAGCCCAGACACAAACCCTTTAACTTTAACTGAGCAAACAACAAAACAAAGTTTTACTGTTGGACTAAATAAGCAATAAAGTACCGAAAACACCAAAAGAAAGTAACTGCGGTGATTTATTCTAATTCCATGGATATTTTGTGGGGATTAAACTTGAAAAACACCAACCAAACTTCATTTAGCCCATGCGCTTCAGGTGTCCCCTTCTTTGGAAAACACAGAAAATGGCTACCAACAATGTTTAAAGTGTAAAGTAAAAGGCAAAAAATAAATAAATAACAATATCACAGTGCTTAGCCAGTAATGCCTACCCCTCAAGTAGCAGCAAATTACTCCCTGCTGCCGAATAAGTACTAGCACCATCAATAAGTTTACACGTAGACTAGAAACCCAACCAAAAAATGAACTTTAATATAAAAAAGTTGTAATAGTATGAGAAGCAGTGGAAAGTAACTGGAACACACTTTTATTAGCTAGCTGTTAGGTAACGATTTTACCAAGTGGCTTTACATCACTAATTTTTCTTTGTCATATACATCTATATCTTTGTATCCATTTCTACAAATGCTCATTTTCTTGAAGTTTTCTTTATTTTTGTACCCTTTTACCATAAACAGGTCATAACTGTCTACAGCTGGTACTGATGTGAGTTGTAGCCTGCCCACAGCTTTACAGCTGAACTCGACTGTAGCATGTTTCCCTCTGATCCAGCTCTGTCCTGCTCATCAGTTGTCACTTCAAATGTGGCCTGCGTACACTTACTATGGCAGGACTGACCTACATCATCTTCTTCTCTTCACTTCCTAATTCCACATGACATTTTTTCAGCTAACAGCCTCTTAAGTTTCTTTTGTTGGCAATCCAGCCTCCCCTCCCTGCACTATCCCATCTCTTTCTTCCTTTTTTATTTTAATGTTTTTTTTAAAGCATTTCTAAATTATGTTATTTTTATCCTATATATGTTAATAGGCACTATTGCTTAACTCCAGTGGAGCTCTTAACTCCCAAAGGCTGCATCCTGAGCCTTTTGGCAAAATCTAGTTGCGTTCTCCACGTTTCAAACAGATGTTCATATCTTTGGAGCCACAAGAGTTACTAAAAATGTAAATTGAAATCTGTTCCGCACAGGCAGATCTTTACACTGTTAGCATGCATTAGATTTTAGGTCTTAACTTAGATTTTATAAGTCAAAATAAGCACAGTAAGTATTAATTGTGCAATATTTTGAAAACAACTTAAAATATCTCTGTAACTACTCAGGTTACACACATACTGTCAGTGCCACTTAGTTTCTCCATATGTGATTTTTTTTGTATGAGGCTAAAGAGTTGTATGCTTGTTGAGATATTTAGAAAAATATATGAAAATTATGATAACAAATAAATAGCTTATGAACAACAATATCTCTTAAGCAGCACTTGGCAGAGGTCAAATATCAGTGCAATTGTGTTGCCCATCAAGTAAGCTTAAAGGTGGAATCTTTCAATAGCTTGTAAGTAATATAATTTTGAAATTAGTAAAGGAAATATGCGAAGGTTATTTTATATCCTTTGGAGGCGTCAGCAGGATGTAATTGCAGAAACACCTGGGGCCATCACTAGGCTGTAGTGAGTTAATTGTGCATATTTCTTTATACTTATATTAGTGTTATAAAAGTAAGCATTATGCAAACTGAAGTATTGCTGTTTACCTCTTAGAAATTGCACATCCTTGCATCACTTATTTCAGCATATATTTGTCTGTTATTTGGACATTTCTACCCTTTTTATTCAGTGAGATCTTATTAACTTATTGTATGAACAGTTTTACATTTCATGATTTTTTTACTTTGCATTGTTCATATGCCTGTGCTGTTGTTACATTAACTAAAAAGGGTGCCTTGTAAGCAAATAACAAAAGCATACCTTAAATGGAGGTAATGAATTTTCTGGTGCATAAGGTGTGTTTATGTGTATATTTGTGTGTTTGTGCATGTGTATCTCCATTCATGTGCATATGTCTGTGTGTGTGTGTGTGTGTGTGTGTGTGTGTGTGTGTGTGTGTGTGTGTGTGTGTGTGTGTGTGTGTGTGTGTGTGTGTGTGTAAATCAAACTTCAAAGAGTGTGTGTGTCAGCTACTTGGGCAGTGACATGAATCATTGGTAGGACAGAGAGGGTTCTGGAGGTCTTGGCGTGGTCACTCAGCTGAGATCTCAACTCTATAGCTGTGCCAGTGGGGAGTCTTATTGTTTGTTTGTTTCACACACACACACACAC
The DNA here is from genome assembly GCF_019279795.1 of Protopterus annectens. Classification (NCBI taxonomy): domain Eukaryota; kingdom Metazoa; phylum Chordata; order Ceratodontiformes; family Protopteridae; genus Protopterus; species Protopterus annectens. The sequence goes on along the minus strand of NC_056744.1, from coordinate 1,784,798,847 downwards.
ACACCTGGGAAAAGGCTAGCACAGGTTTCCTTGCTATGCTCCCTTCTGCCCAGTAGTTTTTACTGCCATGAGTAACTCAGGCCAGCTACCTTAAGGCCTTTAACAAAGGGTGTCCAATCTTACTGTGTAATATTAATATTAACACAAATGGTAGCTTGACCAAGAGCAAGGCTATTAGCAGTGGCCCACACAGTGTCACCAAATAAATATGCAGGTACTCTCAAAACTTAAATATCTCTACACAGATCAGCCACAATGAAAGGTTTAAATATATTTAATAATAAATAATAAAAGAACAAGAAAATAGTATATAATTACAGTGACATCAGAGTTCAAAATCACAGGGAATATTTAAAACAACATTGCAGGACAGTCTCAAATAAATAAAGAAAAATATCTAAACTACGCTTTACTATATTCCTGATTGAATCTAAGAGAATTATAGTATAACCTAAGGGCTTACTAATAGAGCAAGGCAGGTGTGGTGAATGGATCTTCTAGTTGTTGTCAGGTCCAAAACAGAATGCAGAATTATTTGTCTCACTAAGAGACTTCTCAAGTTAATATTGCTACTTAATGCCTTGTAATAATCATGTAACACTGCTGTTTAATGCTAATTTATAATGAAAATTGTTTAATATGTTGGAGCTTTTCTCCCCGGGCCTCTGCTGAAAAAGGGCTCTTCAGCTCAGTCGGACAATCCCGGTAAATAAATGTAAAATAAATAAATAAATCTCAAATATTACTGTTGGGACAACTTGCAGATTGACACCATTTCTTGTCATTTGGCTGCTAGTTCCCAGGCCAAGCAACCATTGATGAAGCTGGCAGTATTTAGCATCTACCTGTAAAAATATACAGGCAAGTCCTTCTCCTCAGATCTCTGGCAGATGTTGGAAGTTATAAAACAATTGCATTCCTTCATGCTTTCAAGACTAGTAATTACTTCACCCTAAAGACAATACAGAATGTTTCCTAGTACAAACATTGTGTCTCTTGCTGTATTGAAAACTGAAGGATACCACCTTTTATGGCCTAGCCATAAAGCAATTTAATTTCAGTTATTTTTCTGAAGTTAACCTCTTGTATTCCAGTTTCCACTGTTAAAATATATACATTTAAACAGTTATAACAGTGCATGTACATTTCTGTTCTCTTCCAGTAGAGCGCACTGTGGCTACATTTCAAACAGCACTCTGCAAATACTCTTTTCAACACATGTGTCTGTACAAGCAGTTTGATATACAGATGACATACAGTTAAACACAAGCAAAGCATCTTGTATAAATCATTTTGATATTCACCAATCAGACCACCCCGGTAAACAAATGTCAAATAAATAAATAAAATAAATATAGTACAAGGTGAAATAAACAGATGCCATAAGACATAAAACAGAAGCTAGCGAGTATAGTGCGAGGTGAAATAAACAAATGCCACATGACATAAAACAGAAGCTAGCGAGTATAGTATGAGGTGAAATAAACAAATGCCACATGACATAAAACAGAAGCTAGTGAGTATAGTGCGAGGTGAAATAAACAAATGCCACATGTGTAATACGGAGAGGATTAGGAGGGTATCAGCCTCAGGAATTTCTTAAAAATACAAACAATGATACAAAATTATTTAACTGATGCACATTATTAATACTTTAAAATCTGAAGAAGACATTAAAATGGATTAGAAGTTAAAACACTAAAAAAATGTATCTACAGAAAAAGAACATTCGTTGCATATTTAGAGCAGTGAAAATTTAGATCATAAGGCATGCAAAGTGTAATAACCATAAAATACAAGGCGTGATAATTGTGCAATAAAGAGAACAATGCTGTAGTTCTTGGCAATGCTCTAGCAAAGCAAAGTTATGTGCATACCACTCCCTTTGTTATAGTGTATGATACTGAGATAAGGGTAATAATGCCAGAGTGTAGCAATACAGGTTAAGTATTTAAACTGTATAAAATGAGCATACCTGGAAGTGGGAAAAATAGAATTTTTGCTGTAAACAGAAGACATAATTATTCTTTATGATTCATACAGCATAATGCAACTGTTACAAATGGATAACATGGAACTGGGTTTAAATAAACACAATTGTAGGTAATGATTCCTTCTACCAGTAAAGATATGGTAACAATATGATCTTTCATCTTTCTTCCTTTTGGCTTTCAGAAATGTATATAATATGTATTTGTGACAACAGTGGAAGCCTTTGGTGTGCAAATACTATTCAAGGGGCAAATGGCCAAGAAAATAGCCTACAGTGTTCTTTGCCAGTAGGGTACTTGGTACATAGTGCACTGTCCACTCATGTGAAGGACATACTTCACAGTGTGATGGAGGACACGTGAATATAATCTATTATATTTTGCAGTGGTTTCTGCCATGTGAACCTATCAGGAAACCTGGTAGGAAAGGACACGTGTGGATATAATCTGTTATGTTCTGCAGGAGTTCCTCCCATGTCCACCTATAAGTGACCCTGAAGAGGGGAGGACATGTGGATATAAATTGTTATGTTCTGCACTACAGCTTCGTACATGCAACCACCAAGTAATACTCTGAAGAGGGTTCTGTAATGGGTCCACTAGTGTACCTAGCAGGGACCCTGAGAAAACAATGTTTTCTACCTATTCATGAGGCATGGAGGAGAGTCCCCGCTCTAACACCCCAAAACCTACCGTTCTGCTGCATAACCTGTGCCAGTAATGCAATGGGTATGTGACATTTCCTACCACCAGCAGTGTTACAGCAGATGGGTATCAATCTCTTACATCCAAGTCTGCCCCATTGTAACTCCACAACATATTCAAGGTTTAATTTGCTAAAATGCTATACAATGCAATGTCTTAATTTGTGGAAAACAGCTGTGGAAGTACTGGGAAAGATTAAATCCACACTGACGCACAAAGAATGCCACCACAGGTCAGCTGGAATCAAGGTATTTATTGTTGATGTGGTACATTCAGTAATGTGGGTTTTGATGAATCATGTCTG